>NW_010320208.1:0-11347 GCF_000700745.2 Antrostomus carolinensis
AGTTGGGGCTGTTCAGCCTGAAAAAGAAAAAGCTCCGGGAGATCTTATAGTGGCCTTCCAGTACCTGAAGGGGGCCTACAAGAAAGCTGGGGAGGGACTTTTTACAAAGGCAGTTAATGACAGAACAAGAGATAATGGGTTTAAACTGAAGGAGGGGAGGTTTAGATTAGATATTAGGAAGAAGTTTTTCACTGTGAGGGTGGTCAGACACTGGAACAGGTTGCCCAAGGAAGTTGTTGATGCCCCCTCCCTGGAAGTGTTTAAGGCCAGGGTGGATGAGGCTTTGAGCAACCTGGTCTAGTGGAAGGTGTCCCTGCTGACGGTAGGGAGATTGGAACTAGATGATCTTTAAGGTCCTTTCCAATCCAAACCATTTTATGATTCTATGATTCTAATGCAAAATCTGTATGAAGTAGAAAGTGAAAAGACTGGACTCACCTAGTCCTGGAAGAGAGTTTACAGGCTTCACTCCATTAGTACCTTGAGGAAAAAAAACACTTAAGGTACATTTTGGTATAATTCATCCACTACAAGCTTTAATGTCAAAACATAGATGAAAAATAAAGAGGAATTTTTAAAAGGTTTATTAAAGTAAAATGTGACTATTATAAAGGCAGGTAGTGATAGAACAAGGGGAAATGGCTTTAAACTGGGAGAGGGTGGGTTTAGATCAGACATTATGAAGAAATTATTTCCTATGAGGGTGGTGAGACACTGGAACAGGTTGCTCAGAGAGGTTGTGGATGCCCACTCCCTGGAAGCGTTCAAGGGCAGGCTGGATGAGGCTTTGAGCAACCTGGTCTAGTGGAAGGGGTCACTGTCATGGGAGGGCAGTTGGAACTAAATGATCTTTAAGATCCTTTTCAACCCAAATCATTCTGTGATTCTATGTGTGGACCCAGCCTAGACCCAACCTATTTAGAACCATACTAGAGCTAGAGACTGTCATTTTGCACTCTGCCAAGAGGAAAAAAAAATGTAGGTGAAGCTGTACTACTTCTCCTGTGCAACTTATTGAAATCAGTGAGGTAGGCCCTTACTAATGGAACCCGGAGTGTGATTTTGTCTCTGCTGTTTATATTTGAACATTAATATTTCTTCAGTGTTGGGGGAGTGCACAGTGAACAGTTTTTAAGCCTACACCCACTTGATATCATCCTCATTGTGGGGAGAAATTATTAGGGAACAGAGGATTTTTGAGCTAGAAATCTTGGAAGTCATTAATCAAGTCTTATAGCGACCTTCCAATACCTGAAGGGGGCCTACAAGAAAGCTGGGGAAGGACTTTTCATAAGGGCAGTTAGTGACAGAACAAGGGGAAATAGAGTTCTGTCTCCAGAGCAAAGAGAAATTCAGCTTCTGATAATGGACTTCTTAATTTAAGCAAAAAGAAAATCAGTGATGTAGAAGACAATTTATCTTCTCTGGCACTATTAGAACTAGTTAAGTAGATAAGCTAACTTAACTGTATAGAGCAAGAACAGGCATCTGATCAGAGTACTTGCTGTAGTGAGGAAACTGAAGCAGTTGCTACAGAATTGCAAGGTAAAGAAATTTTGGAAAAACAGAAACCTTTTCCTATAAATAGGGTATAGAAAATGCTTTCCTTCTAGAAATAAATAATCTAAGATATTTTTCTAACAGTTATATGTATTTTTAAAGCACCTATCACAGTAATCCATAAACATGAACATTCATGTTTGCCTTTCATTCCCTATGATTCTCTTTCCCTGTACTCTCATCTTCTCCTGTGTTGACTTAAAGATAAATCCCCTCAGTACATTGTTTCTTTACTTTTGATGACACTGGAAACCACAACTGAAGAAACACAAAAGGGGAAAGTTTTTTTTCTTGTTGCTACCATCATAAAAAATATCAAAGTGTGGTGATAGAATTTTTGAAATACACTGTCCTGTAAGGTGTATTTTTTTTTTACTCTGTTTTCCAAGGAATCTTGACCATATTTATCCAATATTTCAATAAACATAATCTGTCACAATACAGTAGCTACTCAGGAGATAAAGATAATAATGCTTTTCTAGTTATTGGAAAAATGTGCCTTTCCAATTCTAAGCAATATATCTGAAGAAGTTATCTAGATAGATACTATATATCAAATGAAGAAGTTAATAATGGATTCCAGAAATCACCCTTAATCTAACTTTCAGTACATACTTAGAAGATATTTTGCTTTCTCTCATAGCACACACAGATAAGCAGAGTTAATTGTATTGAAAACAGAATATTTATCAGGGTAAAGAAATAAAGAAAATGAAGGATTACAACTAAGATTTGGCATGCAATCTATTTAAGTAAACTAATGAAAAATAGATAGTGTTAATGAAAATATTCTTCAGTAATCTGGATATAAATCTACTCTAGCAATCCTAAAATACAACATGAAAGGAAAATATTGATTAAAATTAAGTAGTCAATTCATAATAAATCAGTTCTGCACCATTTCCAGCAGCAGGGTACCTAAGCCATCCTTACTTATATTTGCTGGTTATGAAAATTTCTGTCTTAAACTGCTACTTATTGAAATCTTCTAAAAGTTTATAAATTCTGTATTAGCACAAAATTTATGATTTGTGTTCCTTGTAATTGGTTAAACTGTACATTATCATTTAACTTTCCTAAATGAAACTCTCAGAGGATGTATTTTCATGTAAAGATTTAAAATCGACTGTTCAGAACTTTTAACTGTAGGAAATAAACATAAAATTTGGGATAGAAAAGAATATAAGTTAACTAATTAAAAAGTTACAGTCAGATCCTACAGCTAACGTAAGAGTTTGCCTACTAATTTCCCAGCTGATGTGTGTGTGTGTGTGTGTGTGTGTGTGTGCATGTGTGTGTGAGTGGGGCAGGGGAAACATCAGGGAAAGGACTTTAAAAAGTTAGTAAAACCTACTGTGATTGGCTGAATTACACTGGCATTTATTGTACCAGAAAATTATGGAAACATTAAAGCTATTAACTGTCAGTCATTTCTATGAATAGTTTTAAATTAAGGTTATAGAAAAAAGGATGTGTGTGGCTTTTTTTTTTTTAAAGTGAGTTTCACAGAAGCCACAGAAGTGTTTAAAAAGTGCTGCCATAGAAAGTCTTTTATTTCTTCCCCCCTCAATAGTAAAGTGAGGCATTGAGGGCTACTATATTAGTCTAAACATCCCTGTAGGGAAGTGAAAAGGAAAGAACCTGAGACTCAGAAATATGGAGCAATTCAGTGCACAAACATATAGTTTAAAAAGGCAATTTTTTTTTTCCCCCTAAAACCTGAAATTTTGAAAGGTCAAACTTATTTTTACAACTTATTTTTCTTAAGAAATAAATAGTTTTATCACCATGCTAGAAAATGTTCTTTCTTTATTGTCATCTTCCTTCAGAATCCTCTGCCCTGGAGATAATTTCAGTAATTCACTGAAAGAGCAGCTGGAAAAAGTAGAAAGAATGATGGAAATTCAAGCACCTATGAAGTTGGAGCCTCTGTGCTAGAAGCAAACTCCTCAAAGACCATTTATTTAAGCTGTACCATAAACCTTGCTCTACTGATTACTGTTTCTCAAAGTGGTGACAACATGTCCTGATGGTAACTGTCTCTCACAATTTGATTTTTTTTTTTTTAATGTATTGCAGTGATGTCAAAAGATTTACCCACCATCACAAACATATCTGTTGCAAGTCAATCAAGATGTCTGAAAACTGTTCCTCATTTAAAACTTACTATTGAGTTGAACTGAAAGGCCACCATGTCCAAATGATTACAAGAGGAAGATAAATCTATAATCCTGAGGCAAAAAATAATTTCAAAAGAAGTCTAACTGCTAATGCATGACATTTAAACTATGCAGCTAATTATGCAATGTTTAATAACTTTTATAGAATCATAGAATAATAGAATGGTTAGGGTTTGAAGGGACCTTAAAGATCAACTAGTTCCAACCCCCCTGCCATGAGCAGTGACACCACACACCACTCACTAGACCAGCTTGCTCAAAACCTCATCCAACCTGGCTTTGAAAACTTCCAGGGAGGGGGCATCCACAACTTCTCTGGGCAACCTGTTCCAGTATCTCACCACCCTCTCAGTGAAGAATTTCTTCCTCATATCTAATCTAAACCTACCCTCTTTCAGCTTAAAGCCATTTCCCCTTGTTCAGTCATTAACTGCCCTTATGAATAGTCCCTCCCCAGCTTTCTTGTAGCCCCTTCAGGTATTGGAAGGCCGCTATAAGATTTCCCCAGAGCCTTCTCTTTTCCATGCTGGACAGCCCCAACTCTCTCAATATATGTGTAAATATATTACACATATGCCAATATATTGATTTTTTTTAAGAAAATGTGGAACATAAACATGACTTAAAAGGTATGGAATAGGGGTTGGATAATATTCTGGTTTTTGCTAGAATAGGGTTATTTTTCTTCTTAGTAGCTAGAAAGCTCTGTGTTTTGGTTTCAGTGGGGATTGTTATGAGAACAATGTCGATAAAGTACAAGGACATTGTGCTTGGGTAGTTTGCCAGAGTAAAGGACTGTAGAGACTGCCTAATCCAGCCCCTCTGCTCAAAATGCGGTCAGATAAAGCAGGTTGTCTGAATATTGTTCAGTCAGTTTTGTATATCTCCAAAAAGGGAGATTCTACAACCTCTCTGTGTAAACAGATTACTCTCACAGGAGAGAGAGACAGACAAAAAGGCAGAGAAGTGGGAGAAAAAAAAAAAGAAAAAAAAAGAAAAAAAAAAGAAAAAAAAAAAGGAATTTTAAGTATTTTGGCTTGTGCCTATTGACTCTTTTCCATTCATTGATAAGAATCTGGCTCTATCTTCTTCACTCCCCCACCTATAGACATTGACACCATCTCCTCCAGCTTTCTCTTCTCCTGGCTTAACAGTCCCAGCTCTCTAAGCATTTCTTCATATGTGAAATGCTTCAGTCCCTTAATCTTCTCAGTGGCCCTTCACTGGACTGTCTCCAACAGCTCCATATCTCTATCCAAGTATCTTATTTGTTTCTAACTATAAGGTCCACAGGTCCAATAAAGTAACTCCCCACATCAATTTCTTGATCACATTTGTTGTGAAATTTTCATCAATGAACTCTAGAAACTCCCTGGATTGTTTGGGCCTTGCTGTAGTGTCCTTACAGCAGAACCTCATGAGGGCTAAGGCCTGCAAACATGAGGATCCTTGTCTGAACTTGGCAAAGCTCTATGTACTCCCTTTGTCTCCTCTGTTCACATAAAGGGCAGCTCCCCTCCTCTGATCTGTTTTTCATGAAGAGTCTGTGCCCCATCCAACACAACACTCCAACCATGTGAGCTATCCCTTGATGTCTCTCTGAACTCAGTGAACTGCACGCTGATCTCTAGTTCCCCTTTGTTCCCTATCATGTGTGCATATAGGCATACTTCAGAGAGACAGTCACATGAATTTTCTGGAAATTATGTAAGAGCTTTTTCCATAACACTGTTCTGTAGACACTTCCTGACTTAGATCGCCCCACTTCAGCCCTGGACAAACCGTGTATACCCAAATCTTCTTCACCTCAAACAAAAAGGACAGTGCATAAGTCTGTAAATGCAGAAAGCAAAAGAAAAAAGAATTTTCAAAGAACCCTGCAATATATATTTAACTACTACCAGAATGAAAGGAGACATGCTCTTAGAGAAGCAAAACCACAGAGTTACTCAGTGTCGTGGTTTAATCCCAGTTGGTAACTAGGCACCACACAGCCACTCGCTCACTATCCCACTGTCGTGGTGGGATGGGGAGGACGATCAGCAGAAAAAAAAAAAAAAAAAAAAAAGGTAAAACTCACGGGTTGAGATTAAAACATTTTGGTTATTTAAATTAAGTGCAATAAAAAGACTACTACTAATAATAATGATAATAATTAAAATTACATGAAAAGGAAGATAAAAAAAAAGAGAGGGAGGAATAAAACCCAAGGAAGACCAGTGATGCACAGTGCAATTGCTCACCACTCTCTGACCAATGCCCAGCCAGTCCCCGAGCAGCAATTGATCCCTCTCAGCCAGGTAACCCCAGTTTATATACTGAGCATGACATCCTATGGTACGGAATATCTCTTTGGCTAGTTTGGAATAGCTGTCCTGGTTATGCTTCCTCCTGGCTTCTTGTACACCTATTCACTTGCAGAGCATGGAAAACAAAAAAATCCTTGATGTAGGATGAACATTATTCAGCAACAACTAAAACATCAGTGTGTTATCAACATTATTTTCATATTTAACCCAAAATGCAGCACTGTACCAGCCACTAGGAAGAAAATTATCTCTGTCCCAGTCAAAACCAGGATGCTCAGATATTTGAGAATCTGATTTTACCTCATTTTACTGTGATGGTTTACAGTCTCAAATTACTGTTTTGCTTCAACCCACTAAAAGAACAATTTTGAGAATAAGTAAATTACACACCCTAAATTATTCCATAAGGTTTTTCCATCAGTTCATACTATTTATATTTATATATTAGTTATTAATAAGCTCGTTCGTTTGCAAGATGATTCAGGTTAGGTGGGAACTTGGGAAGTCACAGGCGTTGTCTTCAAACACCATGTTTCTGGAAGGTAGGAAAGGTATGTTTTTACTGTAAAGTTTGTCTCCATTCTCTTTCTGAATTGCTTCTATTCTTCTAGTGTTCCTACACAAAATCCTTCTACCTAAGTTGGGTACAATCAGACAAGGCTATGATATTTTATTCTGCAATAATAGACAGTTATGTCACACAGAAAAGCTACCTGTAATTACTAACAGTAAGAATTACAGCACATGATTACACAAAGTTAAACTAAAGCTAAAACAAATTTATGGAGTAGTTACCTGACTACTAGACAGTCTCTCTGACTGCAAAAATACAAACTAAAATAATTTGCATCTAGGACAAACGTTAATTGTGTTAGGAAGGCCACTGAAATAGCAGATTCTGGGACACAGAGGCTCCTTCTTCCTGGCAGGTGGAGTCCAGCCTGGTGCACTCTGAGATGGAGAGGACTCCATTCCAGGCTGTTAGATGAGGCTGCTGCTTTCCCATTTGTAAGTTCCTTCAATATCAAGCCTGAGTGTGTACCCCAGAGAAGTATTTGCACACAGAACACCAATACCAACAACCACACAGACTGCTGCAGACAGGGCACTGCATTTAGCAGCACCCATGTATAGTACTACTAGAGCCCACACAGCACAAGTAGAAATGGTCAAGTCCTGTTCCTCATCTCTGACTGATCAGAATTGAAGTTCACCAGTGCGAAAACACTTCCCCACACACAGGTCCAGACCCTGGTCCCACTTACCCAGTAGGCAAGTCTCCTCCTTCTTGCCAGCTACTCCAGTTTGAAATTCACTAGGGAACTGCACATACACACACACACACACACACAGGGTGAAGTTCACTGGGTTGTTGGTACCAAGACCCATAGACCCTGTGAACCACAGCTCTTTCTCTAGTTGCCAGTAGTTAGACCTTGAAGCATTCACACACAACAAAGAGAGGTTACACATAAAAAGCAAAAAACAAAACAAACACAAAAAAACCCAAGCAAAAAATCCCACCAAAACATTTAGTAAGAAGATGATAGAATAAATTGCAATGATCAGGCATAGGGATCAGTTAGGCAAATGTATTGACTGGCATTCTTCGTGCACAACAAATGCCTTTTATTCATCTTCCTTTACATTTTCCTACAGTTGTTCCACCCTAACTCACCCCTTTTGACCTTTCCTCTAAACAGCCTATAATAAGTTTTTCACCAGCCCACAGGCCCTTCCTCAAGTACTCATGCTAATCTTGATTCATGCTTCTGATAATTTATAAAGTTCAAGCTGACCTTCTTCAGTGTTAGGCTATGCCTGAGTAGTTTTGCTAATGACCTACCCATCAACGGCTGAAGAGTTCACGTCTTCATTATTGCCTCTGTCATCACCTACTTGTTAGGTTTGTATACCTGAGTGTTTAATTTATCACTTTCTTTTTTACTTGTTATTTCATTTATGCTGAGTAGACCTTAACCAGAGAACTTAATGAAGCAGATGGTCTCATATTCCACATACCTCACCATGTTTTCAGGCAAGTCCAGAGGCCCTGAACTGCCAGGCCTGTGGGCTCTTAATAATAATAATGCAAAACCATGTTTGCCAGGCTACAGTACTGTTCCATTAGGGAGCTGCAGGAACAGGGGTGCTCCCTAACAACAAGCAAACTCAGAGGCAAGGGCAACCCCAGCACAGGTAGTGTCCTCACTGATGAAGCAAGGTCCTGCTGCATCTGAGCACAGTAGGTAGAGTCCAAGGCTGGTAACAGGAACTACTAACAGCCTGAGCATGGCAAGAAATGAACCAAGGCCAGGATCATTCCAGGAGGTCAGGTACAAAAGGAGACAGGGCAAGAGACAGGAATAGGAAAGGCTACAATATGTGTGCAAGGTCCACCCAGGAGACCAAACCTGAGACATGGTGCAATGTAGGTCCAAGAGACTCATCTAGAAGATAATTACCTAAAACATAGGTAACCAGGATACATCCAGGAGTCAGGTTCAGAGACAGGGCTGTGCACAGGCACTCCTACAGCCTAGCTCAGAACAAGACTGGGTGTGCAGTCTGATCTTAAATGAGCCCCGGGGCTCATTTGTGTGGGTGCAGGTCTTAGGTTAGGATGGTCAGGGTCACTGAAGTCTTTTAGGGTCCTCAGGACTCTCATATATGCTACATGAAATCCCACTACATCACTTATCTGATGGATTGGCATGTAAATTAACTTCTTTTTTTTTTTTTTTTTTTTTTTTTTTTACCAGGTGAGAGAGTAATCTAGCGTTACAAAGTAAAAGTAGATATTATTCACTTACTAAACTATTAATGGTAGAAAAAATACCTAAACATGTTAGTACACAAAGCCAAGAAAAATCAGAAAATAATACTTTTATATATAATGTTCGATATGTTGTACCATATATATCAAGTCCATAACTATAAATAGTAGTGCAGTGTAAATGTAATGTACAGAACTTCAAATCCTATTAATAATGTAGTAGCTTTCTTACCAATATGTCTACAACAACCACAAATCAAACCCTCTCTAAAAATGTTATGAGCTTAAAAATTATGCAATTAAAAGTATGGGCTCTATACTACGCTTTATTCACTTCCATCTTGTTACACCGAGTCATAGCTCTGTCCTTTACGGAGCAGTCTGGCATGGGAAGATGTTGTTCACACTTAACTATCAAGAGTATAGAGAATTTCTAAGATGGAATACATAATAGATGAATGTATTATAGATGGTTGTGACCATCTATAACAATATTAATCCCTGGGCACATGACTCAAATCACATTAAGATCTCCAAAAGGAGCATTTCTACTAACAGCTTTAAGTGAATGAAAAAAAGTAGTGAAAAATGTTTCTGTTCTGAAAAGCACTATTTATGTAGTTGCTGTGGTTCATCTGTAGCCTCTTTCAGTCACCTAGCAACACCTCTACTGGAAGATGAATGTGGCTGTAATAGTCTGCTCATGTATATCTGCAAATGAAAGTGAGGAATTGCATTTCTCTCAATTTTTTCTTCAATGTATGACTGGAAAGGTGGAAATCTGTTTTTTGGGAAGGTAGTATTTTTTTCAGATAATCACTTATTCTTGAATGCTGCTGACCAATATTAGAAAACATTTTAGCACGCTGAGATTCAACTAGAGTTACAACCTAAAATTAACTTATTATTATACAAAGAAGTGGCATAAGTGAAGCAAGGTTGAGATTAAAACCCAAAACCACAAATCCAAGCAGATATAATAAAAAAGTTAAGTTTTCCAAGTTATCTTTATTTCTGAGGGACATTATGTATGTATTTATTTAATTAATTATTTTATTGTGTCATTGCTTCTTAAGTCTCATAAAATGTAGTACAGTATTTATAAGGAAAATTGTAAAAGTATGTTTGTTTACAAGGTCATAAAAACCTGAAAAACTAAGATATTGTGAAGATACACACTTTTTTCCTATAACTGTATTAAAAACTATTTTCATAAAAAGAAAAAATAAAAACAGCCATAAGTTATACCAGAAAGTGTCTTACTATCAGTGCAAGGTACTGAAATTAGAGAGTTTGTTTTTTATTAAAATTTTGTTCAGTTAAGGTCTGTAGAAAATTCTGAGTTTGAAAATGGTTAGCTCTCTGTTCAACAAACCATCTGACACTAACTAACTGGAATCTATTACATTGATTCATTTTAATCCATTGCCTTTTTGGTGTTAACTTCTTGAAAGATGTGTCTTCAGTTTGGCTTTAAAAAGACATGGATTTAGGCTCAGAGAACCAACAGTTTTCCATATGCATATGTTGTGTGTTTATTTCAGGTGCTTATAGCATAAATGGATTTGCATTTCTGTGATATGTCTCTTTGCTCATAGGACTGGCAGAATCCAACTAAATTTTTTCAACACAAATTTTGCCATAGAAATAAAAGGTAAAGTAAAATTCCTTTGTAAATAAGATGCAAGATTCTCCAATAATATCAACAGATTTTCTGCTTCAAATATCTGTGAGCATCAGTTATTGCACACAGGGTTGTCAGGTTTTACAGTTTTGAATTAACTTTACAGTTCAAATTTTAATTAACTACATCATGCTGTTTTATGCTTTCATTCATGTTGCGTTGTTTTTGCAACACATTATCATGACCAGGATGGAACAAGGATTTAATATCTTTGTGTTAAGAAAACTCAAAAAAATAAAACATTCACCCTCTTCATCTTTGGAGATTTCATTTATCAGAGGGAAATGTCAGTTTACATGGGAAAATCTAAGATAATGTCAAAAAATGCTGAGACAAATCTAAGATGACATTAAGTGGGCTTGAATATATTCATAAACCTTGTAACAAGAAAGTGCTGCCAATTTTGTTATTTAAAATTTATAGACACAGTCCCACAGAATATATAGATTTGAGCAGCACAATCGTTAGTTACAAACTGGGAAAAGTCATTGTGGTGGTTTGACCCACAATGGGACCATGTGGTCCTGCATTCACTCCCCCCATCCGGTGAGATGGGATGGGAGACATAACAAAGGAGGCACAGGATTTGGAATGAAGGACAAGGATGGCTCACTCACCAGTTATGGTCACGGGCAAAATAGACTCAAACTTGGGGAAGAAAAATCAATTTAATTTGTTGCAAATCATCTGAGTAGACATAACAACCACATCTTACAACACCTTCCCCCCACTCCTCCCTTCTTCCTGGGCTCAGATCACTTTGCTCCCAACTTCTCTTCCTTCCCCCACCAGCGGCACAAGGGCAGAGAATGGGGGTTCAGTCATTTCACCTCTGCCG
>NW_010320209.1:0-9972 GCF_000700745.2 Antrostomus carolinensis
CAGCACTCCTACAGACTGCTGCTTCCAACTTGTGCCCGGTGGGACCTTCGGTATTTCGCTCTGTGGATCACCAGAGCGTTACCGTAGCTCTAAGCAACCCTCTTTGCGAGTAGCTTGCAAATAACTTGGACTGCGAAAAAAGCTCTTCTGGAAGTAAAGACACATGCTTCCCTAAGAGCCACCGTTTTAAAGGGTATAGGCTTGAAGGCGAGCCGCTGCACTGCAGGAGGAGAGGAATATTCTGTTGGCCAGGCACAAAAATCACCTCTTGTAATAAGTGGTCAGCACTATAAAAGGAAATCAGGGAGAAGCAGGAGAAATCTCTGGGCTTTTCCTCCTAAGACAGATGCGTGTACGCGAATGGGAGCATTGCAGCTGAGCCCCAGCTGAGTGTATTCTGAAATGTAACATGAGACCGTCCTTGCTCTTCCTCTTTCTTCCTCCCTGGCTCTTCTGTACTGTATTTAAAGGAATGTTTTTGTTATCAGCCCGCCCTCCCTGTCCCCGCATTTCCAGCCCTGCTCTGATCTTGCTCTGTTCTCACCACTCGCTCTCCCTGTTTGACTTCTCAGATCATCTCTCCGGTTTCCTCCTGTGTGTCACCTCAGCCTCGCAGAGGCACGTGCCACTCTGCTGCCCACCGCCTGCTCGCCCTCGTCACGCCACCAGGCCCTGGCCTCTGCCGGGGCTCTCACTTCCCTCCACCATCTCCGGTTGACACGGTGCTGAGCATTGCTCTTCCATCTGTCAGCACCATGAGCGCCTGTCCTGTCCTGGCCCAGCCCTCTGGGAGATTGCTCCATGCACCACCACTTCGCAGCCCCTTGTTCACCTCTCTCTCCCCACTACCAGGCTCATCTGCCCTGACTTTCTGTGCGCCATCGTTCACCCTTGATAGTGCGTTTTGGGGGTCCAGCCTTGGAGGCTGGTGCCTCACTAGAGGAGAAGGCTCTGTAGGCAGAAGGCTCCTGTCCAGGTTTCTATCTAGTGAAAAGGTGAAGATAGGTGCTATCAGATTTCTTCCCAAGATTACTCCAGAGGTAAGGAGGCACCTACTACCTGCCAGACCCTAGGACAGTGTGGCCGGCATCACAGCCCCATGTGCTTACATAAGAAACTTTCTGCATGTATAGATTGTGGAATGATAGAACAGCCCAGCTTGGAAGGGACCTCCAGAGGTCATCTGGTCCAACCTTTCATGGGAAAGGGAGCCTAGATGAGATTATCTGGCACCCTGTCCAATTGCATCTGTAAAACCTCCAGTGATGGGAACTCCACCACATCACTAGGGACGTTGTTCCAGCAGATGGTTGTTCCCACTGTAAAAGATTTCTTACATCAAAGTGAAACATCTCCCCATGCAACTTGTACCCATTGCCCCTTGTGAAGAGGGACTCCTTGTGAAGAGAAAGCCTCCATCCTCTCTGTAGCTGTACCTGTACAATTTGAACAGGGTTTGTACAGCAGATGTCTGGTTCTTGCTACTTTCACAGAACCCACTGCTGCGGGCATGGCCAAGGACTTCAACGCACGCCTCGTCTACATACTGTTTCATGCTCTTTGACCTGGCACATTCTTTAGCTGTTCAAGGAAAGGGTTATACTTTGTCATCCGTAGTATTTCCACCCTAGAATATCAATTTACAGCCCGGCGTTACAGGGTGTCCTCAGAAAGCAAGAAGTGAAAGGAGAGAAGTTATATAACTGGGCCAGCACTGCAGAGCCACCGGCAGGATTGCATCGCAGGGATTCCCGCCTTCCAAAACATCCTCCTTATGCCCCAAAAATCCTGCTACCTCAACCTCAAAGGCACTTCACACATGTAGTCTGATAACCAGAGACCACCCTTACGACTGCCATGTGCTGCATCCAACGCCAAAGGGAAACTGGAGGGATAAAGCCCAGGTATTTTTGAACCACCATGCAGGCAGCTACCTGGCTGTCTTCCAGCACACTCTTTAAGTGTGCTCACTGTGTCGCTGTATAAGACTGCTGATCCATCAGTTAATCATATTGAGTAAGTACCTAAAATTAACTTTTAAATTATTAATGCATGAGAACATATCCGTTTGCCATGGACATTATTTTAAAGGATTACAGTGTGTACACTGAGTGCCATTAACGTTACATTTTGAAGACAGTAAATTGACTTGTATGGAAATCAGAAGAGTTGATGGATTGCCTTTCACAATGATAAAATGTTCAATTGGATTATTATTAAGCATGTGTCTGTACTTAAATTTCTTTCTAATACATACAAAAATAAGAGACTGTCCAAGTCTTAATAATATAATATTTTTCATTTTGTGATAGCTTAAAAAAAAAAAGATACACATGGGTATTGAAAATACTTCTCTGACAAATAAAAACATTAGGAAAGATATGTTTAGTTTCCTAGGCTACAGCTGTGTCGTTCAAGACAAAACTATACTGTCATAAAATTGTTTATCCAAAATAGCACCATTAAAACTGTTAGATGTAGAAGTAGCAACGCATCCTTTCAATGGCAGTGAAGGACATACTTAGGATAGTCATCTTCTTTTCCCTTAACTAACGAATCTGTGAAAAAACCCTACAGTATGCCATATCATGAAAATAACAGCCTAAAATGCCAATTATTTTCTCTAAGGAAAAAAATGTTGTCATTTTCTGCAAGAAAAACCACACAAGAAATAATGACGGCAATAATGCTCTGCAACTGTGTAAACATTATTCCTACTCAAAGAGAGTCCAAAAAGTAAAGGCAAACATCAGCGCAGAAGCCTTGGTGCCTTCAGGACTTCTGTGCAGTGGGATTGCACCCAAGAGAAGTTTGTCCCAACTCCCTGTTTTCTTCTTTGCGGTGGTCAAGGTTCAGGTTAGAGAAGACTGATTCCACTGACCTCTGACGGAAAAACCGATGAGACTCCCTGGCTGTGCTCAGGGGGATGGAGGGTACCAGGGGAGAAGAGGATGGGGCGTGCAGTCCCCTCCGAGCTGAGGAGGGTCTGGCTACCCCACGGCTACCAAGCTCAGGGCCTGTGGTATAACTGGGCTTAGGCCATCATTTTATTTCCCACTTTACTACTCTCAAAATATCAGGAAAACCCAGAAAATGTCCTCTTTGCCATTTTTACTCCTCAGAAAATGTACATTAGCATAAGTTCCTCACATGTTAAAGCTTCAGAAACAGGCCTGAAACATGAGCAGAATGTAGGCATTCTCTATCTATTTAGCACTACATTAACAACTCAGGACCTAATAATAAAATGGCCGTTAGAGTTCAAGTACAGTGGGCTTGGTTTGCTTTCCACTGAGACTTGAACTCTGCAGGGTGACTTTCCTTTTTGGAACTTATCCAAAGGACACTAAGCTCTACAATTCAGTTAGTTCCAAGAGAGAAAAAGGTCATTTTAAAGTTTTATTAAATTGACTAATGAAAACTGTCTAGTAGATATGATGTTTTCTTTAGAAACATTCTTAGATTTCATATATATTTGGAGAACGAGCATAATTTTCTTTTCTATTATGTTGATTTAGCAAATGAAGATCCAATTGCAGAAGATCTGAAGAAGAGAGATTAGAATCTGGCCACTGCTTTCATTCTCAAAGGCACTTTCATAAAAGCACTATATGAAAGTCAGCATTGAGCATCATCTTTGACTAGTATGAATGCACTGATAAAAGACTTCAGTGATCAAAAAAGGGTCAACATGATCATTATTACCTAGTAGGTATACAGGCAAAAATGCTGACCAACTTCTGAAATAGTAATAAGGTTCTTTTGTCATGGACAACACTTTTCACCTTAAATAGAGCAGAAGTTTTCTAGCACATTAGAATTTTTAATAAGGCTTAATCTGGAACAAAACCAAGTCAAAATTAATATTTATCTTGCTTTTACTGTAGTTGAAGCAAACATTTCGAATATTTTTAAAAGCTATCCTCCCCCCCCTCCCCCCCAAAAAAAAAGAAATCTTTTAAATGTTAATATGTTAATATAGGGGTGGGAAAACATTCTCCTTCCTTTCTGTCTACATCCTTTTCCATTATACTTATTTTATCACTGTAAGGCAGAGATTGAAAGCTGAAAGAGGAAAGGAAAGCACTAAGAAAGAAAGTAAACATGTTTATAAAAACATTCACAAAATATAGCTGTATGAGCTAAATGATACAGACTGTATTTCAATATTCACCAAAAGATTGACATTTTTAGAACTTCATATGTTTTTCCCCCAGTATTCACTCAATTCTGTTTTTACCTGACCCAGCAGAAACTGTACCAAGTACATTAATTTTAGAAGTTTGGGGAGTTCATCTTGTTGTTATCATTATCGAGAGGATTGCTTAACATTAGCTGAGTATAGAAAAGACATTTTCTATAGTCTGTCTTTACAAGACTGGCAACAGAAAAAGAAGAGCTATGGCATGACCATAGCTGAATAAACTCACTGTGCTCATAGACTACATTGTGGAGATCTACTTTTTGTTGCTAGGTAAGTTATATCTCTATTTACATCTTTTTCAAAAGGCTGAATAGTCAGGGACATTTTGTAATTTGAGATGGAGCCCTAAGCTCCAGTGAGAGAGATGTGCTCTTTCTGGGCTGTACAAAATAGAGCAGTTACACAAGGTGGTAGAGAGGAGAAAGGAATTTTAAGAAATACTGATGATCTAAACAGCAACAGCATTAAAAAGATTAATACACTCAGCCCACCCTTCTACAAAAACCACATCTGTTCCCAGTACTAGCCCCACAATTAACACATTGACTAATTCAACATTAATAACTATAAATTGCTGTATCCTCTCAGTTCTGATAAAGAAATACAGAAAATGGGTACTTTTGGATAGCAAAGACATTAAGTAAAATTACATGTTAAAACTGGTTTGCTTTTTCCAAATCACAGTCAGCTGCTTTCCAGATGCATAGCAAGTTTTCAGCTATGATGTCAAATAACACTAGATGGGAAGGAAAAATCAAAATTTTACTGCAATAGGAGGAGAGTCACTTCAAGCTATACTCTTATGTTCTCATTTTTGACATGAGAAATCGGGATTTATTCAAAACATGTATCGCTTCATTCACAGCTTTGCGACAGAGGAGGAGAGAATGCAATGAGAACTGTGACTCAGAATGAAATCTAGCCACACTACTGTCAGTGGCAAAACTCTTAGGGATCTTAGTGCAACCATGTTTTAATCTTGAGTTTTTTCTTGTTTCCTGGGGGGGGGGAAACTTAAAATAAGAATAAATACAAAAATAAAATCTTTAATGCCATAACTTGCCCTACGTGCTGAAGATTTTGGGAGCATATTTTCATCACTGCTGTAGAAGGATCTTCCAGCTAGTGCCCTCCAAAAAACCCAGAAATGTCATGTCAATGTAAACAAGAAGGAACCTCTATAGAGGTAGATTTTACTGAACTGAGAGAAGAGTTACAGCAATCCAGCAGTACTGGACCCAAACCAGATCTTCCCTCGGTTTGTGCGCTGAGCTGTGTGCAGATGCCAGCATCCTCTGAATTAAAATATGCCTCTGTAGAACACAGCCTAGCAAGGTGTCAGCATGCCTTTCCCTGGCTTGTAGGGCAGGGACGCAGAGCCGAGGTATGCATTGAGCACGTGCTCCCTGTGTCCTGCAGGCACCACCAGTCCCTACAGCGGGCAGTTCACATCTCACGCCGCTCTCCAGTGCAGGCCAATGTGAAGTTTTGAGAGCGTTCCCATCATGTCCCTTTACATGAGTAAAATGCAGATGTCTAATAGTCGTTTCAAGTCTGGACTAGGCTTCTTGTATTTAGACTGCTATGTTTTGCTTTCCTGCTGCAGGAAAAAAAAAATAATCCCCAAACCAAAACAAACATACACTGTATTATCATCTAAATTAACCCCTTGTCATAAACTTATCATCCTTTACAAACTCTTCTTAGCCAATTAAGCCAAACCTTTCTTGGAAATCATCTGGCAGGAGGAGATTCCCCTGCTCCATCCCTAGCAAACAGTGGGAGTGGGTAGGCTGCTTACACAGAGGACTGAGAACTTAGATTAAAATACAAGTTGTGACTCTGGTGATTTAAAATTATATCTTCTACAAGTCTTGTCGATTGATTTGACTATATGAGAGGAGTAAGAAGTCATTCCCCCATTTAATTTATTAAATCCCCTTTCATATGGAAAAATATTTAATCAGCCAAGGAGAGAGCACGAGAAGGACTCCCAGGCTTAGCAGTTAACACACCTTCTAGGACAGGAGAGACCCGACTTTCACTCTCCAGTGTAAGAAAGGTTTACTACAAACTGTTTAAACTGTTACGTACCTTTTTAACTCTTCCTGCTCTTCTCAGTTAATGATTTAAAGCAAAGTTATATAAAATAGACAGACTGAAAGAAGCTCATGCTGGAATATCACCCAGCCTGGTGAGAGGATCAATTTCTTTGGAAGGGTGTATCTCACTTCAAGCAAAGAAGAGATTTAAAACTATTTTTTCTCCATCTGGTATGGGTCATCTAATCTCATCATAACAAGAAAATGGCCAGATCTGTCACGTTTTCCCAATATCTGTACTGGGCTGCATCTGGTAGGTGTGCTTGGAGAATGCCTCAGTCAGCAGAGGCCACATTCCTGACTTGCAAATGCTGATGAGACTTGCACTTCAGATTGTCTGGCCAGAAGTAGGCATTTACTCTATCTTTATTACAGAGAAAAGCTTGGAGGACAAATTGTTCCTTGTGATATACATCCTTTGTTAAGAGAGGCATCTTTCAAAACAGAAAGGACTGCCCTGCAGTTGCTATCCTGACAAAATGCAGATCTCCTCTCCTCTCGAACTGTGAAGGCTGTTCTTTGTCACAGTACATCCTTTCTGTGATTGTCAGATATATGCAAATAATCTGCATGTATTCTTATGTTATTTGTAACATTCTTGAGAGGTAAATTTTTTGTCATTGTTCATTTGGCTATCAAAGAATGTAATGAAAGTTATTAAGGTCAAGTTGCCCTGAATTGTTTTCTTCTGATGCTTTATCAGATGTGAAGCAGAAAAACAAAGACATGGTAAAACATAGTAGCCCAGATGTTTATCCTTCAGCAGTCCAGGAAGGATGACAGGCAGTGAGAAGTCTGAGGGAACCTCATAGGAGCTACTGTAACAGCTGAGAGGAGATCTACTGATGCTGCTCAGGAAGTTCTCACCATCTATAGCTGGAAGTTTGGGGCAGGTAAGCTTGTCACTGCTACCCCAAGATTTAGCTATGATTTATTGTATTTTTCAAAACTTAGTAGCATAAAGGTGCACTTCTGCCGAATACCATAAGCCATTTGGACCTCAAAAAGATTAGTGAAAGCAAACAGAAAATATCTTTGCAGAAAAGACTTTCAGGACAATTACACCTACCAGGCAAGATCAATTCTTTCTGATCAAGCACCTTTCTAGCATCCACTTCCTTGGGGAGATATACAGGTGCTGCTGGATGGCTAAGAGGCCTCATCAGGACTGGGGGTCCAGCAAGGATGCTCCCTTGAAGCGGGAACGTGGCTCCGCTGTGAGCGCATACTCACCTAAAAGGCGTGGGTTCTGTTTCATTCAGCCCTTGTTCTAAGATGACAGATGACATTTCTAGTCTTACAATGAGGTTCTCCCTCCTCCTGCCAAAGATTTGGTGATCCTCTTACACTGATTATTGTTTAGGAAGCATTTGAACTGACCTTTATTTCACCCATGCCTCAGGGATGAGATCATTTAGAAAATGCCATATTAAAAAAAAAAAAAAGACTTCATTCTGTGAACCACAATAGGGTGATGACACAGCAAGCAAATCAATGAATCTGTCTAATTACTATCCTCTAATTTAGAGGATTTGTTCTACAGAGGGAGGCAGACTACTGGTTGATTGTACCTTCCTCTTTAAGACCTAGAGCTACATATGTCATATTGTGAAAATGTGGTACAAAATTGATTCAAAAAAATTGCCTTCAGATTACTCACCAGGAAGCAACTGGAGTCAGGCCAGGAGCAGATGGCAACTCAAAAGGCAATCCTCTTCCTCCTCAAGTACTATTACTTTGTACTTACAGTAGCGATATTGATCTACGAAACCTGTTGCCTTTTACAAACAGTAACACCGGTAATTTTGTAGTGCCCTGATAGCATCCTACAGTGAGTAGGATTCCTCTGCCTCAGCACGCAGGGGAGCTGATGCATATGGAAGTTAGGTTTACACCATTCCCATGCCCACAGTTTTCCGAGCGATCCCATTCTCCCTCTGAAGAAAATTCAGCATCTCTAAAATCCCAGCATTCTGCCACAAGTTTGGCACCCAAATATCAAGCATGGGAAATTAAGGAATGCTACTTAGAGGCAAAAAGAGACTTTTCCAAGTCATGGAAGAAAGTACGTAGCAGGACGGCTCAGTCCTGGGTTGCGCTGCGTAGGCTCACCCCGTGCACCCACGGGGAGTACCCAGCTACTCCTGAAACTCCTTGCCAACACAAAGCACCTCTCGGACAAGTTAAGCACTTGTTTAAAGTGGAGCTGAAATTTTGAAAGCAAATACTAGCTAGGCGCTATGCCCTGCAGCACAGCTGGATACAGGGAACCTGCTGAGATGGAGAAACTCTCCAGAAACAGGCAGTCAGTATGCTTCTCTAGCCAAGGCCAAGCAAACTCTTTGGTAATGAAAGAGACATTTTTACAATGGAAAAAGCAGGATGATTTTCCTACTTCTTACACTGATACAGTAACTAATACAGTCATGATGTTGAAATGTGAAGAATTTCCGCCCAAATGTTGGGGGACGGCATAAATAAGTTAATTTGAGAGTGGGAGAAAGCTTGCATATTTCTCAGACCTTATTCTGTACGTAGTGAGGTCAAAAGCAAAACCCTCAAGCATGAACAACGTTGTGCACACAGCAAAAAACTCTGCTGTAAATTACAGTGCACATCCGCAACGGCAGATCTCAACTGGTTATAAACTCTCTATAGAAGTGGAGCTAGAAAAACATGCATCAGCTAAACATTATCTTTAGGTGTATGTTGTGTGAAATACATGGCACGGTTTGCAAAGCTCACAATACCACTTAGGTAGATTTGGGAACTTTGGCATGATTTGAAGTGGGGATTCAGCTCACAAAGATTTTATTTCGTGCTTATGGAAGGGTGATTTCTCAGGGATTTTTGAAAGCTGGCTCTTTCAAAACAGTCAACCTTTTAGAATGAGCCTTACCGTGTAGATTAGCAAAGGAGAAAAAGAAAGCTGAACTAATGGCAAACCACACAGGAGACAAAAAATACAGGTTTCTGAAGAGGCAAATCCCTTTTTTCAACTAGAATTTCAGAAAGTTAGTATGCAAAGAAAATAATATACTTTAAAAAAAAAGACATTTTGCTTTATAGAATTTAATTTATGTATTAATCTGAATGTATTTCAGTGCTGACACTCATACCGTGACAGGCTGCTTTTCAAGAAAGACGCCCGTAAAATATACTAGGAAGCAATTCTGTTCCCAGTGAGGTCAAAGTGCAAGTTCAAGTCGTCAGACTTGATTTCTTCATCTCTAAACTCTGCAACACATATTGTCACTTTTTATTTTAATTGCTTACATACTAATATTTTAATTAGAGATATGTTGAGGTCTTTATATTTTTTATCTACTTAAAACCTTCCCACACATTGAGGCAATGAGTTAGAGTACCTTTCCATTGCCATGTGTGGACTGACCAAATGTTAAGAAACAGCAAGAAAGAGAAGTATTTCTCCAGGACAATAAAACACTACCTAATTGCAAGTCTGCAGAAAACGTGCAGTAACTGACCCTAAAATACTAGTACTGAACACTGTGGTCAGATAGCCCTGATATTTGCAGTCGAAGGATCCTTTCATTCAGATGTGTAGAGCACTGGCTGGGGAATATGGCCCTCATCATAAGAAAATGCAGGCATCTGGTATCACATGATAATCATACATGGCTATATAATTTCAACATCATGTCA
>NW_010320209.1:10006-37492 GCF_000700745.2 Antrostomus carolinensis
GGAAACAACAGTACCTGTATCATATGATAGGACAGAGAGCAAAGGGCATGCAGGAAAGGGAAAAAGAGGGAGCAGGCTGTCCCCTGGATATACTGGTAAAAACATTTGATGTGGCCAATGTGGTACGAAATGTGCAACCATGCACTAGGGATTGATTAAAAACACAGCATTTTTGAGTCACAGTGTGTCATAGCAAAGCAAGGATCACACTGAAAGATGAGGCTGCTGTTGTGGAACTGGAAGGTACAGTGAAACCCATGGTTTGACAGACATGGGACTTTGTTCATTAACAGATAGCATTCACATACTCCGACACCCTTCAAGCCTGTATTGTTTGCCACATCGACATGTTTAGTGTTACTTACACAAAGGAAGTAAGTAAATTGCCTTCCATGACCAGCAAAAATCCCAGTCTCCCTTTCCCCTTGAAAAATACAGAAGCTGGTAAAGAGTACCCCAACATCCCAAGTCCCATTATTTATATTACAACATGTCCCAGGAACTCTGATTGCATGACAAAAAGTCATTGTGCTGGTCAAACAGTGGAAAACATTTCATTAGCTGATAGAGCTATTAGCTGATCTCCATCTTATTAGGTACACCCTATCATTGAATACCCCATAATTGAATTTGACCTCAAATGCAATCATAAGAAGTCAAGCTGTTCTCACTTTCTCTAACAGGAGGCTTTTGCAACATCACCACACCGCTGTAAACTCACAGTGCAAACACTAGATTCTGCACTAAATAGAGCCTGGAGTGTATGACAACACTGGCATTGTTGTGCCCTTGCAATCTGCCCCTGCTGTCTGAGTCCTAAGGACCATTGATAACAACAGAATTGGCTGGGACAACTTGGGTAATCAGGCCACTAGCCCTCAAATTGCAGGTAGTCATGGCAGGCAGAAACTCTGAATACTTGAGGACTCCTATAATCTAATTCAGTTTTAAGAAATTCTCCTACTCAGGATACAATCCCTTTCATGAGTTTATCAAGCTAAATGATAAAGCAATTTAAGTTACTTCTCTCCCCTCAATTCCTCCCAATTAGAAAACTGTATGAGAATTGCACTCCTCAGGTAGTCTGCAGCCATCTTCTGATTTCCAGCCTAAATATATTCACAGCCAATCTTATTTCCTTCCTGCTACCATTTGTCTGTCTGGTCTATTTGTGACTCAGTCCTTATTTATGACTCACCAGTGTGAAAGATAAGATTTGTGGCTTAGTGAGTGGCCTGATTGCCCAAGCGATGATTATATTAGAAACGTTCAAAAGGAAACATGCGAATGCCCTTCTTAAAGTCCAATTAAGGAAATATGTTTACATCTAAACAACTCTAAATACAAATTTTTAAATCCATTTGACCTGGAGTTTCCTCAATAAATATTTATGCTATGTTTGCTAATTACTGCAGCAATTTTCTCCGTGGGCTTCTTGTTCAACATGTGTATGAGGAGCAAAGCAAGGCAGTGCTGATTATATGATAATGCTACCTTTCTCTGTTTCATTAGCCTCCAGTTGTGGGAGCGACCAGCTTTCATGATGTCCATGCTAGACCGTGGTTCAGATGAGCTTGGTGGAGCTGAGGGTATGTGGGTGACTTAGCAGAACAGCTGGAACAAATGGCAGAAGTTATCTTTTCTCACCTCTCAGAAGGAGCATGGTCCAGCTTTGGTTTGTCAGCTCTGCCCCATAAAGGTCCGGCTGGAATTTCAGCTGTTTCTGGATGTTGGGATAACAGCAGTGGACAACAGCATTTTTTCCAAATGTACTTGGATCTCAGTCCTGCAACACACTAATCATGCTGGGATTGAGAGCTTTTCAAGAGCAAAATTAAAAGGTCATAGCCTGTCTGGAGAAGGACATTTTAGTAGCTGTTACTCATTTTATTATTCTTGCAGGACAAGCTACAGGCTTTAGTGACAGACGAGATCTCCATTGTCCTCAGCACCATAAATAAAAAGTCAGAACAAATGGCTGGTTCTTGCCCCAGAGAGGCTTGCATTTGGTGGAGAAATAGAAAACATTTTCTTGGAAGATGCTATCTTGTTTCATGGCAGTTTATCAAATCCCAGTTTCAGCTTTGCTATCCACCGTCTATTTCATGAATGTTATTTCGGGCTCGCTTCTCAGCTGGCACAAATCAAACACTGTGCTACGTAAGTCAGCCGAGCTGTGCTGATTTATGCTTGCAGCGTCACTTCAGTGAAGACAATGAAGTTATACCAACTGACATCAGTGCGGGATCTGGACCCCCGATGCTGTCAGTGCCATTAGTGCCACTCTTCTGTTTCTGCTTCTTCCTTAGTGCAGAGAGATTGTTCTGGCTGACTGCAACCAGGAGCCCAGAGTGACTCGGCTCCCCTTCCTGCATCCAGCCTCCTTCCCAGCTCATTACCTTCCGGAGGAATGGGGGGGGGGGGGGGGTGTGGAAGGGGAGAAGATCCAGCCCTTTAGAGGTGGTTCCATTTATAAATATTGACTTCAATGTTAATTTCATGTAGTTGCTTGTAAAAGTCCTTTAGGCTGAAGCAGAAGGCACACTGCAGATGGCAAGGATATTTTTCACAGTTTTTATGGTGGATAACAATATACTTGACATTTTGCTCATTAAATGTGAGCCCTGGTATGTGAGTAAACATGCTAGGCATCTGCGCTCTAAAATTACCAGCGTGAAAAGCAACAACTCAAATGTTTCAGTCAATAAACGTACAGCACAGAAGAAACATTCAGCAAGTTTCTGAATGCTGTGTGCAAGGCGAGGACTGAGTTTGCAGTATTACATGGAACACTCTAGAACCAACAAGGGAGAAATAACATATTGCTTTACAGTCCATACTTTGCAAGGAGAGGACTGCATCCAAAAAATCTCTAAAGTCAACATAAACACATGGTAGACCATACCCATCAATTTCTGTTTCTAGAGGAAATATCATGTGCATAGTCAAGTCGGAAAACTACACTGGAAAGAAAGGCACGTAACAGTAACGAGCTGAAAAGGTGGAAGAGATGATCTGTGGAGGGAAATGCAGTTTGTCATCAGGAAAAACAGCAGAACAGGACAAGAAGGAGCAGAAGGACACATTTGTGGTGCAGTGTGAGTGGTTGTGATGAGCGACCAGCAGGGAGATCAGAGAATGGATGGCACAGAACTGGTTCTTCTCCTTTCTACCATGGAAAGTTTTCTGCTCCCCATCTTCAGGTTTTGAGACATTCTCAGAGAAATGAAAAAGAGAACAGATGAAAACTCAGATGGAAAGAAAAGTTGAAAGTAAGATAGCTGTAGGATCTTAAGCTAGTACATGCTTTTTACTTGTCTTTTAAACATTCTGGAGATTTTACCTTGGTAGCTGCAATTCTGAGCAATAGTGAAATAAAACATAAGTAGAGGAAAACCAAATTTAGCTTAGGACACCGTGTGATGTTCACAAATCCAAGCTCTTTCAGAAACTGATACTATGCCGGCAAAGACAGCAAGTTCAAATTTTAAAAATGAAGGATATCTAGACTGAAGTAAGAGGAAGACTTATGTCTCATAGTATTATTTGTGGATTTAGTATATGCGTTTTGGCACATTTCTTCCTGAGAAGGCAACCAATTTGTTACTTAATTCTGAATGATGGAAGTGGGTGTGAAGAAAGTGAAATCACTGTATGAAACAGTGATATATTTAAAAAAGACCAGGAAGATTAAGGTATCGTTATCCTCCATCTCTCACAGTAGTATTGGCCTATACAACATGTTTTTTTATTTCCCAATACACATAGACGTCCTCTCCCTTTTCGCACTCCTTCATCTTCCCTCATGTATCTCAAGTAAGTCTACCTTCATCCCAGTGTAAAATTCCCATTTTCTTTGATAGTTACTGTTCAGGTCATTGTGGTGTTTTCACCCTTTTGGTTTGCAGCCAAACACAGCCTGCTCTCTCACTCTTCCCCCGGCCTCCAGGGAGTAGGGGACAGAATTGGAAAGAAAAGGGCAAGAACACTCATGGGTTGAGATAAAAACTATTTACTAATTAAAATCAAATTATAATTATAACAACGGTAATGACAGAATATACAAATGAGTGATGCACAGTGCAATCGCTCACCACCCACTGGCTGATGCTCAGCCTGTGCCAGCCAGTGATCCCAGAGCAGAGACAGTCCCGAAACTGAAACCCCGGAACAGCGAGCCTGAGCGATCCCCAAGAGAATACCCTGTCTTCCTGTCAACCCAGGTTAATATACTGAACATGTCATGATATGATCTGGAATATTTCATTGGCACATCCAAATGCCAGCTTTGGGGTTTGCTATTCCCTACGCTTCTCCCTCCCAGTCCTAATGCAGCTGTGAACCAGCCAAACACGATGGCCTTGAGCTCCAGCAGCAGCTAATGACATTAGTACTTTTATCAACATTCTTCTCATAATAAATCTTACACTGAAATTAAGACACAGCTAATCGAACTACTAAGAAGAAAATCAACTCTATCCTAGCAAAACGAGGACAGTCATGTATCTTTTCTCCCGCTCCCTCCAAATAAAGCTCTTGAAATACTTTATTACCTGCAGGGAGTCAGCTCTTTGGTATATTACATCATGATTTTAGATAAATTTATAAAATGAAAATATTTGAACATCAAGCTGAAATGTGAACTCTGGTATGAACTTGTCTATTCTACTCTTGACCATAGCAGAGGCTTCTGTCAACTGAAACGGAGGATAAACTCCTGTTGCTATAAGTGGCAATGAGGTCAGGTCCATAATTGATCAAATGAAAAGAGATAGGATGGATTTAACTAAAAAAAAAGTAAATATTCAAAATCTTTGTAACTTTACACACATCTAGTCATCCAGTCTAAGAGTCCTCATGCTCAAACCACATTCATGCCTTTTTTTTTTCTTTTTTTCTGTACTTACACAGCAACGAAAACTTGAATGAAAACAAAACCAAAAACAAGTCCTGGATTTGTTTAGAATAGTTTAAGCAAGTGGCAGTCTCATGTATCAGACTCGGCAAGATCCAAAGAATCACTGCTATCCCAGGATGGCACAAGTTCATTTGAGTAATAAACCATACATCAGGACATCTTCCTGATATTTGAGAGTTTGCTCCTAAAACATCTTAATCTCTCTTCTTAATTAATTCTTCCTCAGAAGTAGGCCCCCACTCTTTTATATACAACATAAAATCTAACAGGGAGAACTAGCACGCTGTAGTAATGAAGGGTCCAGAAATTACTGTGACAGCTAGGTATATAATTTATACCGAAGAAACCAACTACATAGCAAGATCAGTCTGATCAAATTATTTCTGTTTTCTTGAAACAAGAAAAACTTGTTTCAAGTTTTAATATCAGATCTGATGGACCAATGGTCACCATATCAGGTTAGCCAGCTAACCATGTCTATGTCAAGGTGTACAAAGTCCTAGAACCTGACATCACCTTATTAAAAGGGGTGTGTGACAAACAGTTAGTAATATGTAGTTAAATTAAACAGGTGTCAACACCGAACTGAGACCCACTAAAATAATGCATTAATTCAGTCATACATTTTCCCTATGAGTCTGATGTTTCTTCATGCAGTAGTGTGAATTTGCAAGTAGTGTGAATTTGCAAGTAGTGTGAATTGAATCTCTGAAGATCCCAGTAAAAGCAATCACATAAAATCCATTGAAATAAAATAGTTTTTTTTCCTTGTCCCCATTAGCTTCAGGAACCACCAGGTAGGTCCTCCAAAAACCTAAAGCAACATCTCATAGTTCAGGTATCACACAACCTTTGCCAATTCAAACATGCTGAATTGAGATTGATACGGCTTCTGGTTTGTGTTACATATCCAGAACCAGAGAACTGAAGTAAGAGAATTTGGGGAGTGGAAGAAATATGTCATTGGTCCCCTATTTGTACATACACTACTGTTGCTCCACTGAACAATCCCTGCACCTGGAGTAGCTCTGGAAGGCAGGAGGAGTTACAGCTGCTTGCTGAGGGAGGGTTTGATGTGAGGAAGGGTGACAGGATCTAGAATTCGCGTATTGTGATAGTTTCACTGGGCTAGCCCTTGGCCAGTGGCCAATGCAGCCGTTCACCCACTTCCCCCCTACCCCCAGGGGATAGGGGAGAGGATTGGGGGGCAAGGGTAAGGAGGCTTGTAGATTGAGATAAGAACAGTTTAATAATAGAAATAAAAGAAAACTTAAAATAATACTAATATTAAAATAGTAGTGATAATGATAACAGTAACAAAATATACAAATGAGTGACACACAGTGCAACTGCTCACCACCCACCAACTGAGCCTGGCCTGTTCCCAGATAACAATCCCAGAGGAGCGACAATCCCAAACTGAAACTGCAATCCCAGAAGAGCGAGAGCCTGAGCCAAAGTCAGAGAGAGACAAAAGAGGAAGAGCCCCTCACTGATATACTGGACATGATGTGATATGATATGGAATACCCTATTGGCATACCCAAATGCCAATTTAGTTTATTAATTTAAATATTCCTCACCCCCTTAGATCTTGCACTTGTAGACTAACAGAACAAAAACTCCTTCACTTCCAGCGACAAAAATGCAAACACCGGTATATTATCAGTGTCTCTCTCATTACAAATCCCAGGCTGAAACTAAAACACAGCACTATTCCAGCTACTGAAAAGAAACCCAGCTCTGTTTCAGCTAAAAACCAGGACACGTATACTGTCCCATTTTCCTATAAATGCTCATAATCAGTTTGTTGTGATGAATGATTGCTGTTCCACTGTTAAATGCTTTGAGGCCATAAATCCTCATTCAGTAGGGAATTAATAAGTTCACATGTTCAATATTAATATATTCCTTAGATGACACCAGGGCATCCAGATCATGAGGCGTTTATTCCAGACAGATAGCAGTGAGATATTTCCAATTATTCCTAACAAGCAGACTTGACCTTATGACATAGATTCTATAATTTAGAAGAAACCATGAGTAGTAAGCTGTGGCATCTGCTCTGCATTTGTTAAAAAGAAATCCTAGATACTTGTAAGGCAGAACTGCAGGGGTTTTGCTAACCATCCAAAAACCAGACACGCTGCTAGCATGACCTTTAAATGGTAAATATTACTCACATCCCTAAGATTCTGAGAAGCCTGAACGGCACCATTTCAGTATCGCGGTCTGGTGTACTGTGGCACAACAGCCAACCCGAATAATGCAGCTCCTTTGGTGATAAAGTGTTTCTAACCGAGAGCTCAGAGTCTTACTCAAGTTGCCAGATATCAGTCCATACAGGACTACTATTTACAAACCTGCAACAAACCCAAGGTACTGCTGCAGCTTGGAATGCCTCCACAAGACAATGGACACATGCTCTGGGTTGGGATTTCTGGGTTCTGCTGTAATAACGCTGGAAGAGAGATAACGTGCCATTAGAAGTAAATAGTATGGTCACTCAGCGCTCAGCATCCATTCCCGAACACAGCGAGTGTTGCCTTTCGTCTGTACCAGCACCACCCCTCTGAATTGCTCATGGGAAAAGGATGTCTTTGGGGTTTTGCCACACAAAACACTTTTGGTGCTGGTTTTCAAAACATCTTATTTTTCTCACCTGTGATGCTTTTCCATGGCTGCAGTCAGGTGAGGAATATCACCACAACATGAGCCCAGAGGAAGTGAACAAGGAATGATTGACCTATCTCTCTAGGACCGGTGGCGTATCCATCTTACCATTGAACTGAGTATGTATAAGGACTCTCTTGTACTAAATATGCATCAACTAGATGCATTTTTGTAGATAAGTACAGTCAGTATTGACTGTGGGCATTCATTTTCCTCTGTCTGGAAGGAAAATGCTTTCAGAATTTCTAGACAGAGTATCTGTAATTGCCAGTTCCATGTCAGTATTTGGTCTTGTTAGAAAGTTGATCTAGCTTGCTATTTTCAGAGTTCCTGAAAAGAACAGTGCTGAGGGTCTGGTGGCACGTAGCACCTGACCAACAGGGACTTTGAACATAGCAGTGGTGGTACTGGGTCAGACCAAGGCTCACTAGCCCTGTGTCCTCCCTGTGAAGATAGCCAGTACATAGATGCTTATGGGAGAGCATAGCAGCAGGGCAAACACAAAGTGGTATTTCCTTCAGTAGTTCCCTGTTCTCCAGGTTTTGTGCCTCAGGGATTCCCCACAACAGAGTTATTTTCTTTTAATTTAATATATTTGCTAATCACTTTTTTGAATCCATGCAATTTTTTGGTCTTCACGAAATCATGTGGTTAAACTGTGGAACTGCTTACTATGAGTTGTGTAATGTAGTATCTCTGTCTATTTTTAAAGTGTTGCCTGCTGTACTTTTTTGATATCCTCTGGTTACTATATCAGAAAAGAAATCAGGCACCATTCCCTGTCCATCTGTCCTCTCCCCGTTAGTCATCTCTTTGAAAGAAGGTGGCCTTCATGGGGTGGATCTCGAGATGTTAGCTTTGCTGCATCCCTCCCTCGTTCAGGCCTTCCTGCACTGCTTGGAAGATTTTGCACTGGGCTGCCCATGGTGAGATAAGACTCTTACCTACCTCCACTTTTTCCTTGCAGCTACTTCTTAATTTCACATGTTGGGAGAAGATGATCTTTCTATACCAGTCAGAGCCAAAGCAGGTATTGTGACAAAAGAGAAGAGAACAGGAGGGATGAAGAGAATCGATTTCAGAAAGCATGCCAGCAGCAGGAAAATCTTAGCACAGACTGCCCCTTTCTGTATGGCAAAGGGAAGATGGAGGAAATGCAGCAGCTCCTTTTCCCTCACCCGGACCCACAGCTGTGGAAGGAGACATTGCAAATGCATCAGAGTTTATCAGCTCCCAACATAGACTCTCTCTGCTGATGGGTACCTAAAGAGGGAGTCTGGAATAGGTATCCAGAGAAAAAGCTGCAAGATCTGTGCCCTGCAGGGAAACACAGGATATCCAGGGATGAAAGCCAGCAGAAGGGTGTCCACACGGATTCACCTTGAGGTCTGCACTGTGCAAAGACCTATGAATTAAAGAAGGATGTGGGTTAAGCCGTATCTCTGAATGAATTTGCTCTCTTTATGGAAGCTACCATCACTCAGAGCAGAAAGGAGCCTTTCACTGCAAGACCTGCTAGGTCTACACTAACCTACTTCCATGCCAAAGCAAACATGGTTCCCACGGGCCCCTCTGCAGTACGTGAGGAGTACAGTTTCAAACCTCCCCTGTTCCAACCACTTTGGGCACCAAATGCGAGACTGTAGGCCAGCTTCCCAGCTGGTTCAGGCTGGCTCAGCTCCTTCAACATCAGTGGAGCTCCACTGCCACAATCTAATTGGGGTTTTGGCCCAATATCCAGCTTTCAGCTCTTTAAGAAGGCAAGTTGTGGATGTGTTTACCCATTGCAGACATCCTTTTTTTTCCCCCTTGTGTTTTCCCCCCTTTCCTTCTCCCCACTGCAGCCATCTCCCTCTTGTCTCCTAAGCTAGCAGAGCTCACATAGAGGGCATTGTTAGTTACACTTTACAGGGGGTGGAAAGCACTAAATCATGGGTTAGGAAAATAAAACTCTTACCCTGCAGCAATCAGAGGCAAGCAATACTTCAGCACCGAAACACAGCATGTGCAATGGTGCATTTTAACTGGATTCCAGGGCACAGAAATATTTGCAGCTCTCAATCCTAAATTATACTCACATCCAATATCTTGGATTTTCATATTATTCAAACATAAAACTGTCACCATGTCCATTTGGGGCTTAAATTATGTAGAGATTATATTTTATTGCATAGAATTTGTTTCGCATCTCTGTGGAAACCTGGCAGCCACCCTGCTGCCGAAGTCCAAAGGGGCAGTGACAATTCAGGAAAAAGCTGAGAAACAATCCAAGAAAACAAGCTACATATGCTTTGTTATCTAATTGCTTTTTTCAATATTGCAGGGAAAAAATCATGGAAGGAAGCATGATTAAATAAAAACTGACCTTGAGTAATGTGAACTACAGACCCAGCAGCAGCATAGGATATTTTCGCAGGAATTGACCTTCACTCTGATTAGGTTCTTGTTTGGGGTAGATCTAAGTCACCTGTGGGATTGCATAAGCTCCCTGTGAGTGGTAGCACTTCAGCCTGGGGGAAAGCAACTAGTTATCACTGCTGTGCAGCTATGAGACAGGCAGGTGTGGTGGTCTGGGCTTTTGGTGAGCAGGGAAAGGGCTGCAGAAGCTTAGGACTGGACCATACCTTCTCCTCCCGTGCTAGCTGCAGAGGTGTGTGCACCTGGATGTGCAGTTGCAATGTCTCCTTAGCCCACTTGGGTTGGAAGGAGAGGTGCTGGGGGAAAAAGGCAAGGTGAGAGGTGGTGGGGGAAGGCCCTTTCTCACCTCTCCAGGTAGCACAGCAGCAGCCAGATGAGAACATGAGCTCAAATACTTCTCCCTTGGCATAAAGGACAGGTAGGGAATGAATTGCAACCCCCAAATGTGACCCCACCCCACCTCACCTCCATAAGCAGCACAGCTATTCTCCTGCACAGAGCAGAACCCGATTGGTGAAGATGTTCTCAAGCCATCCAGGGGTCAAGCTTGATGTCTGTGCCTGGGATCTGTGTGCCAGACCACGTGGCTTTCACTTCTATATTTTATTTGAGCTGATGTATCATGCCCAGTGTGAAATCTGATGGGAAATGAGTCTGCATGAAGGGTCTTGTGTTTTGCTTGTTGGGGTATGTGTATGTTTTAAACTGTGGTAGGGAGGAAAGAATTAAATCATGCCTTAAAATAAAAAAAAAAACCCCAACAAAACAAACAACAGGAATTTCATTATAACTGGACTTTGATAAAGTAAACAAAAAAAAAGCAAGTGAATCAAATAATGTATAGACACCTCTCAACAACATTTCCTCCAGAGCAATAGAAAATTTTGTTAGCTGATGTTAATTTTTGTGCTTCTGTGGGAGAAGTGAAAAAGCCAAGCTGAAAGTGATATTTTTGAGATGCCGCTAATAAAAATGCAGCATAAAAGTAGCACCTTAATCCTGTGTTCCTGCTGGAGAACCCACATTTTTGGCTTAGGTTTTTCCTGTCTCTGCACTCTGTGCACACAGCTATCACCAAATCCACACTTCAAATTTCTGAAGCATGTGTAGATAGCCTTTATCAAGACCAGTGTGTTTCCCAAACTACAATTCATACAACCAAGTTGTGCCAACAGAGATCCAGTTTCTATTTCTTGCCCTCGCTTTTAGCTTTGGGTGGACCCTACCCCAGATAAACAATGGTCGTCTTGTTGCAGGGACAGGATAGCCAACAGGCCTGATGCTACAGCCTGCCTAGAAACTCTGTATGTGCTGGTCCAGGTCACCCTCTGACTTGTTCGTCTTCACTGGAAGAAGCTGTGTGAAATGGAAGCCGATCAGGGGTGACTCTTCTCCTATCCCCCCTGTACATTTGGGAGAAGCCATTTAGACAGGACACTGCCTGCCAGCAGTTGTCCATGTCTTGCATGGTGCTTATGTCAGTCAGTTCCTATTTTTGCATCTGTTATGTTTGGAAAAGTATAGGCAGGAAAGCATGCCCTGGGCGGCTAGGGTAAAGCACAAGGAGGGTAGCTGGTGGTAATGGATGCCTCCAAAATGCAGGTGGAGTATTTTGAGCATGCGCTGACCCAGCCTGCTTCATATGCTCTGTATAACTAGTTCTGTCCGAGGGCAGCTGTGGGCATTTCTCCTATTATCGGTCACCTGTACTTCCTGCGCTCAGCTGTAGCCTCCTCAGATGTGACCTTTCTGAAGAACTTTTCTTCCCACAACTTTTATCTATGCCAAGTGTTCCTGCTTAGCATGTCCTGCTCCCCACAATTTCTATTTTGAGGTCTGCTCAACTGCCCCTCTTCCACCTTGAAGTTGGGGTTTTGAGGGGACAGGAGGGTGCCTGAGCTTCCCTCCATCTCTGCTGCAGCCCTGCAGAACCAGCGCTGGGCACGGCAGATCCGCCTGCCTCCCTGGTACTAACTCACATCTTCTCCCTGGTGGAAAAACCTATTCTCATTGCAGAACAAGAGCATTTCCACGTCTGCTGCTCTGCGCTTCCCTTGCCTCTCCCCAGAACAAGTGGAACTGTGGGGGAGGGAGGCACAGAAAAAGCACTCCCTTCCACGCGGAGGATTTGCAGGCACTTCGTGCTTTTGTTATATAAAATGTTAAGAGTGGATTTGCAAATATTCAGCACTGATGTCACATCTACAAAGGTGGAAAGGCTCTGAAAGTAGAGCCCTGGGCCAAACATATGTAGGGTGAAAGAAGAAGGGGGAAGGAACATGTGTAAATCTATTAAGCATCCTGTGTTATCTTCTATTGATATTTGTATGTAGAGCACATATATTTGTGAAGTGTAAAACCCTGTTAAAGGAATGGCCTCAGAAAGATGTCTCTAGATGCATATTTATTTTTTTAAAGAGAGTACATAGCTATAAAACATTCCAGCCAATTTTTTATTATTATTTTGTTAGGCTGCCTGTGCATCTATTTGCAAAACGAGCTAATAAAGCTAAGAAAACTGATGACACTGGTACTTGGACAGCTATCAGAGGAAAAGAATAAAGTATTAGTGTAGGGAGAGAACTGAAACATTTCCAGAACTCCATTAACAGAATGAGAAGTGGTTTCAGAGATGAGCTTCTATATTAGGAAAGCTTTACTTATTTCCTCTGAGATTCTGCCAGTCCCATGGGAGAAAGAAAAGGCAGTGGTGGGGGTAGGAAAAGAAAAGCAGCAAAGAGGCAGGAATTGAGAGATGATGTGGAGAAAAATACTTTGTCACTGTTTATGGAGGATAAAAAGGGGATTCTGCCTGAGCATGAGAAGAGCTTCCTTAAGTAGCACTTGCCACACAGTCCTCCTGTGGCCTCCCAGGACTGGGACCAGATGGGAGACAACATTTTTCGTCCCTCAAGTCAGTGGTGCAGTCTGAACACAGAGGGATCACACCACCCACCTACACACACCCACACCGCGGCGCAAGCATGGCAGCAGGGATGGGAAGCTGCAAAGAGAGCGTGCATACGCACACACATCCCCAAGAGGGGGTACAGGATGGCAGAGCAATAAGAAGTTAGTGAAGAAGTGTCCTTTTAATGACTGAGCAGTAGCACCAGAAACTGCTAGAAGCAAAAGTGACAGCAACAATTAAAGACAAGAACAGCCAACATCTGTTGATAAGATGTGCTGTTGCAAGTGAGATGTGTTTACAATAGCTGAAAGAGATTAGAAGAAAATTTCTACTCCTCCCCACTTACTCACTACATTTGACAGCTCTCTTGATATTTTAAGTTTCACTGTCTTTACTCTTTAGTTAGTCAGTTCTTGTTTGTGCAAGTACTATTCATGACATTGTGTAAAAGAAAACAAAATTTGGAAAGACAGGAAAATATGATTGTAACCCCCTCCCCCCCAAAAACTGATGGATTTGCAGGTGATCATATTTTCTAGTTCATTCTTTGAAGAAAAAAGGGAATTTAATTTCTAGTTGATGCCTTTATGTAGGAAAGAGGAACCTATGGCAAAGAAAAACATCTTGCAAAAATGCGAGAAGCATGGTGGGGAGATGTGGAAACTGTTTATGATAGTAATAGAAAGAGAGATCATAACTTGCTGTACAATCAAAGCATGGCACTACAATTAACACCTGTGCAACACTGGCCTCTGTGAGCTCTCTCCAGTCTCATTCACTACTTTCCTCTGTCTTGGTTACCCATGCTCATCGATGTGTTCATCAGACATGGATAAATTTATGGCAGCCTGGTTTGCTGGGATTTCGTACCTCATTTACATGGATGTAAACCACCAGGCGAGCTAGAATGGCAGCTTTGCAATCAACACATCAGTGCGTGGGGCAGGGGCAGGAAAGACGTGAAATGCAATCAAAATACCATATGAAGAGTAGCAGCTCAGCGTACAAAAATCTTTTCGTTATGCTGCAAAACAGCACAGGCTCCTGCAAATCCAGAACAGGGAATCCCTCTATGATCACCATGGGAGATTGGACATCCAACTGGGAACTCCTACAGCAGTTGGAACAGTGGGACTCAAGGACAACACCATTGTTGTCTGAAATCTATGAGGTTGCAGGCTTCTGATGAAATGCTTCCCACCTAGTCCCTACAATACCTCAGCTGAATACTTGTAATGGCCCTGCTTTTTATCTACATGTTTCTACCTCCCAATAATTAATTAATTAGCTATCCCATCTGCCTAAAAGTGAGAACAAAGACAAATGAGGGAGAAAAGGAATGCAAATACAGTAATAAAAGAATCAGTGCAAAGAAGGTGGGATTTAATATGTGGATTTAATTCTGTCCTTGTTAAAGACAATGAGGAGAAATAGTACTGCTATAAATGGGTAAAGGGGCCCACCAGAGTAAAGACAGAACTATACATTGGACAGAGTTGTAAAAGGGAAATTCTGGCTGAGTTTTTCAGTACACATTTTTCAGTTGTGCCTCGGTACAGATGGACAGGTTTTAACATCCTCTGGAAAGAATCCCTGTATCTTCCTCAATTACGCAACTCCTGGGTGACCATGAAACTCTGGTCTGATGTGGCCTCTGTGTTGCTCATCACTATATATCCTCATAATTTCTGAAGTTCTTTACTGATGCCAACAAGTCTAATGTCTTCCAGCTGTCAATGAGTTGCCCCAGAACGAGAGGCTTCATTCTCTACCCAAATCTGGAGCTGGACAGCATGACTTTAAACGCAAGAAATGGAAGAGCCCCAGCTTTCCCAGTCTAGTTCACAGTTCAGTGGCAAACTACCCAAAAAAGCTAAACAGAGGAAATGGAAAACAGTTTATTCCTTATATGATGATTAGTTTTTAGACCTTGCAGCCTGTACTGCAGACTTTACATATTTGTATTGTGTTGTGGTTAAGTCCTCAAACAACCTCGGTAACTAGTCATCTAGATTCTGTAGCATCTTTTAGAAACTTCCTACTAAAGCCCTTTAGGTGGAAGGGCATTTCCTCAAAAGCCTCTTCCATTTGTATCTCTCCCTAATCTCCCCTATGAAATTCTATGTAAAAGAACAGACGTTGTTCCTTCTTACCTTTACAGGAGTTAGAAGGGTGAGCAATTGCAGGTCTTTTTGCACATTATATAGGAGAGAGCAGGTCCAGGATGTTCTGGTTCCAAAAAGACATAATCATAGAGGCTTTATTTCAACAGATATTTATTTTTCTCCCTAGTTTACAATCAGCTAAAAGGAGTCCATGTACCAAACTGATGGTCCAGCAGAGAGAATAGCCATAGGAGCAATATAGGAGGACAGCAATAGGAGGATTTCTTTCCATATATTACTAAAAGGCAGTTCAAATCTACCTAAGTGGAAAAGAAAATCTCCAGCATAGGAGATTCAAGAAGGCATTAAAACTCTGAACATAAAATCTTACCAGTCCCTCTAGAAAACTACAGGAAAGTCCTTTGCCTTTGTTCCTAATAATGTATGTTTATATCAGATAATGTCTCTCCACTGTATCATATGATTTTGGCAGTAGGATAATCAAGGGTAAATGCAAGGCAGTGGAAGGATAATTTAGGCAAAACCAAACAGGTGAGTTTTTCAGTCCTCCATTTACCATTACACAACTGAATGCTACATACACTTAAAAGAAACTTTCAGCTCAAATAGCCAGGCCCTATGCTTCTTGTATCCTTGTGCTTTTTAAAGCTGCTGACCCTACTTTAATGAAAGTGCACCAGGAATTTTCCTTCACTTCCAGTGGAAGCAAGGCCAAACCCCCTGTAATTTACAGAAACAAATCTAGGCTCCCTCATGCTCAAGCACAATTTCTGAGCAGACAGCTGACCTCATTTCCCTAGGTGGTTTTCTGACAGATAGGGAGCAATGTACCTGTATGTTTCTCAAGTTTCTTTTCATTAGTGTGTCTAGCAGTTTAATATTATATGGTACAGTGGGTTCATTGGGATTGAAAGTGCAACCAACATCTAGGTGAGCTCTGTCCTATCACGTAAGCTGGGTTATAATGAATCACACATTTACGATCTAGTAAAACCTTCACACTGTCTATTTTAAAGCTTGGTTTTGAGGCATATATACTTTGCATTGTCCTTTCAGAGGAGTAAAAATTGATTGCTTTTTTTATTAGGCTTGCAAAGCTGCTCTGACACTCAGTTCCTGGACAGGGATGGGCTGAGCAGCACTCAGCACAACTGGGAAGCAGTGTTACAGAAATAACTTCAAAGTCTATTTTCCTTCTATCTTGGGGCCATTTCACACAGGTCTTTGCAGTAATACTGTAGTGGCCTACACTGGCAATTATCAGCTCCAATAGATGCTGGATTTCAGGTCTGTGGATATTGTCGGGACATAAGCAAACTTCATGGTGCCCCAGTCATACAGTGCATGTAAAATGAGCTAAATCATCATAATGCGTCATTATCTCATTGGTGTCCAGCCTTCTTGTAAGAAGTCAATTAGGCCTAACTTTTGAGGTGCAATACAGGCATCTGTTGTGACACATGCAAAAGTGCATGTAAAGTTGCCTAAAAGAACTAACAAGGCAAAATATTTGCCACTGATTTGCAATTAAAGTATTTTTACACTGCTTTGCACACAGATGAATAAACACGTTGGGGAAAAGAGGTGGAATGATGGAGAGGCAAGTCAAAAGAAAAGTAGATCAGTTTGTGGCCTGTGATCTGAAAGGCTAAAACTTATTTTTATTTCAGGAGCATAAAATGGTCACAAGTAGACGTCTTCGGTTACTCAAACCACAAAGCATTGTATTAAATATACTTAGGGCTTCTTCAGTGTAATTTCTTAGTTGTTTTTCTTGAAGGTTGTTTTGAATTTCAGGAGAGAAGACATTTTTCAAAACATGGATGGTGAAATTCACAGGGAAAATGAGGAGGTTTTGAAATAATTCACTGAAGAAGGAGTATTTCAATACTTTTTTTCTTTCTGAATACATTACTTACAACAGGCATACAGTTCATGGAGGTGAGGTGATTATGAGTACCAAATCATCTCCATTGAATTCAACTGAATTAGACATCCTGCTGGCTGTATTACTGCGCTAGATATTTACAGGGTTGGGCTGTTGCCTAGGGAATTTGCCTCATTAGGAAACTATATCATATATAACTGTGACTATGAGGTAATTTATACAGACCGTGACTGGCTATCCTTCTACATGGCAGAACAAGAGAAAACCCACTTGTGCCAATTCTTATTTAACTTTGGAGTTAGAACATTGGATGGGCAACAGAGAAAGGATGTGTCACATCAGTTACAACCATATCAATGATAAAGAATTGTTAAACATTCTGTATTTCACAGAGGAAAGCACTTCAGTCCAGAAAAACTAGGATTATATGAGAGAGTGTCTCAGATAGCACATACTTCTCTTTATTTTATTCAGTAAAAGTGCCTCTAACCAGATCAGGACATCTAAATAAACTCATTAGTTATGCCAACAGAAAATATATATGTGTGTTTATATATACATGGTTTTATAAACACACACACATATATATCAATCATTTTTTTTTAGTTTAGCATTAATTTAAAATGCCTAGAGACATTTTCATTTCTGTTTAAAAAAAAAAAAAAAAAAAAGAAAGAAAAAAACCCCTAAAACAACTAAAGCAAAGCACAAACCTTTATCTGAGTCCAAGCCTGGAAATTGTACAACAATCCGATTTCTATCCAAGTCAGAACCTGGACGGTGTTGATTTTTGCAGAGCTTTTATAGTTGCATACGTGCAATGTTTTATATAAACACACATTTTTCAAAAGAATCTGTTTAAACTAGGTTGAACTAAATCACTCATAAACCAAATGACATTTTAAAAAAATCAATGTAAGAACAACTTTGTTGTGTAGGCAAGCCCTTAAGAAGTGTCAAATGTGGGAAGCAGAGATTGTAGATGTATTTATTTTATAGTGTTAGCAGAGAGGTCTTCAACACTGCTATTAGTTTAGAGCAGTAATTTGTCGGCCTGTCTAACTTTTGGAAGGGGTAAGTCTCTACTCAAAGCTAGTGAACCTCTGACTTACCAACAGACAGAAAAATAGAGTATTACACATTTTTAAACTTGTTAAGATTCCCTTAGCCTAGTATGTAGGCGTAGATAAATAAGCATAACTACCACATACTTACCTTACTACCTGGCCTTTACATCCACCAAAAATGTACATACCTGTTGCCCCAAAGAGCAAAAACCAGTTCCATTTAAATCCACAATTACCAGGTGCCAGCCTCATTGACAACTGCTGGATAGGAAAGCTGGTTAATGAAACAATGCTAATACATATATATTATGTAAATTATATATATGTAATACATATATATTAGAAATGCCACAATACTGACAGCAGACCTGCAAACGAACGTGGAAAGATTTCTCTGTTGTCATGATACAATGAGATCGCTGAATGGAAGTCTGCCATGGGCCTGGGTTTGCCAGGTGCCCTGCACCACGTGCTTCTGGGGTTGTACAGCTCATGGACGCTTTTCTGGGGCTTTTGGGAGGCGGCTCACATGTAGCCTGGTATATGGACAGTGCACAGGCAGGCATTACGGTTAGGGAAACGTACACATTTATGTAGTTGTGATTTTTCCTGTGGCCATTCAGTGCTGAGCTGTGAGAGGAGTTTTTGATGCAGCAGATGCAGAGATAAAGGACTTTCTGTTGTAGGACATCTGCTCAATGGGATTGCCAGTCAGTGGATTTCTCCCCTCCATGCACAGTCATACTGTGGCCAACTGAGGAACGGACTTCTCCCATTGTTTACTCTCTGCTGTGTCCAAAATCCTGCAGCTTTATTTTTTTTTTTATGTTTAGCAATACCTGCTTTCCTCTGGATGCAATAGAGGTGCTTTTCCTCTCCTCAAGTAGGAACTTTCAGATTAGACTTTTCTTTTCCATCTTGTTTCATCAGTTGTCTTCTACTGCAGGAAAGCCAGGCATGAGACCAAGGCCTTTGCACTGGAGCAAAGAGATCTTCAGGGAGCAGCCCCTGTAACGCCTCCACAGCAGGAGCAAGCTGTGGTGTGGGTTTTGTGCCCAATTCATAATTCTGCCTATAAGACTCTGAGATAATCTAATCTTCCCAGAGAAAGATAGGCTGTCAGTGAGAATATTTGAATTCCACCAATTAAAAAAGGAGAAAGTCCACGACACATAGGCTAAACAGATTAAAGGGGAGATAAGCTCATGAGCAGTAGCTTTATAAAGTAAGAAGGAAGCTAGAAGCAGGAAAATATCTAAATAGAATGGCACTAATAAAAAATAAAGATTTGTTTTAAGGTTTAAATGGGTTCTGGAGAGCTGACCTTAAAAATCACTTTGTTTTAGGACTTAGGCTTTTTATTTTATAATTCACAGTATTAACATATACTGAACCAAAAAAATCCTAAATTATACAGCTGTTTATCATTAACAGGATTATACTAGTGAATTTGCATTATGGCATGAATAAAACTAATGTCACTAATAACAAAGTCAGCACTTCCACCATCTCATTTCATTTTATTTAAGATGAAGAGAAGCAAGAAGGCTTTGAGCCTCTGGTTAGTTTCTCATGCATGTCCTAACCACCTTCTAGATGCATCTTCTACATATGGGAACATATTGCCCTGCTCTTTTCTGCTTATTTCCATGCAACTGCCACCTGTAACAGGCCCACTTGGAACAAAAAGAAGAAAAAAACAAAACAGAAGCACAGTACTTGGATTGCCCTCTTGCTTTTTTTTTACCCTTCCAGTCAGACATGATTTTTAACGGGTTCTATCTTGAGAAGTACTAAATCCAGAAACCAGTATTTTATGCCATCTGGAAGCTTGATATCCTTGTTTTTCAAATGGCTCACAAAAATACATCTAATTCTAAATACTCACAAATTACAGGCTGCTAAAATTCAATTTGAAGCAGAATAAAAACTAATTGAATGAGGTAAATAGAAAAGCTCATCTATTGCAATGCACTGTCTGACGTGGGGAATCAATGCAAAAGAGATGTCGGAGATCTGCTGATGGACTGGAGAAGAGTAGATGTTTTCCAGATGTAAACACAACATGAAAATGTAGAAATGCTTATGTAGCACCTGGAGAGAGCAAGGAGAGGTGGGCAGGGTCTTGGGCTCGAGGCAAGGGTGTTCTGCAGGAGCACTTGGGAGCAGGCAGTGGTGTCCAGCAGACATGGGGAGCCAGCAAAGAGGCTCGGGGTGAGGAGATGGTAGCATTGTTATTGTAAAATGCCAAACAGATTTAAATAGAAGGAGAGGTGAGATCCATTAAGACTGGACAAAGTGGCTCAGTAACATTACCAGAGGAAGCAAAGCAGACAGATGAAGCAAGCTTTTGGCCAACCTCCTCTCCAGTCAGGAGAGCAGCAAGTGGAGGGGCTGCAAGGTTGCCCTGCTGCTGCTCTGCAGCCAAGTTAGAGAGTCCTTTGCCTTGGGTGCTAGGAAAGACTCCAGCACGAAAAACAGCTTCTCAAGCTTGGCACTGGGTTTAAAGCTTCAGTGAATATTTACCTTTAGTGTGTGTGTGTGTATAAACGTGTAGATATTATATACACATACACACACTTTTTGTTCTCTTCCTTTTCAGAGTTGCAGTAAAAATAATCACCAGCAGTGCCAGCTATGTTTGAGCTTACTGCCTTCTCTGAGATACGCACTCACAGCACATCCTCAACAAGTACAGAAGGCAAAAGAAAGGCAAAAAAATTATGCACAGTATAAATAAATAAAAATAAAAATCAAATAAAGGAAGGACTCATCTTCTTTACCCTGTAATTCTTGGGTGCAATATAAAATCAAACTTCTGTTCCTGAATATAAATATTTGCAATACAACTTCTGAAAAATAAATGAGAATGAGGACTAGTAGTGGTTACATAATGGATAAGAAAATAATAAATCAGGCTGCAATTGTAAGGAGTTTTCAAAAACTTGGTGAGAGAAGGGAATTGCCCACTGTCTGATGTCTTAGGGAGTCATTGTGGAAGCGGAGGAGGTTTGGGTTGAGAATGTCTCTTGGTATTGCAACCAATTACAACTTTGAGCTAACCTAATCCAAAGTGAGCTGTATGCGGCCCCTTTGCAAAGTTTGGATCTGCTATACTAATTAAGAATTTTCAAAGAAATACATTAGACACACGCAGATTGAAGGAAAGGACCCTGACTTCTATGAATAGGCTAATCTTGCTCCCTGCAAAGGAAAGGGATTTTCCCCACTGTTTCATCTGGAAGGAGAAATCTCCACCCTTACAGCTGCAGCAGACTTTCCAAACCTGACCAAATATTATTTTTAAAAATGAATCATTGATCCATAAATGCCTCCCCAGATGTTCATATTGAAGCTGCGGTATTCAGCATGCTGAGCTTAATTGTCCATTCAAATCAACCTAACTGAAGAGTGCTCTGCTTATGGGAGTCACCATATGCCAATATAAAACCTGTGTTAAGTTACTGGAGAATCAAACCTACGCTGTTTTACTTTACATCGCTATGCATTGCCCTAATCTGAGGGAGAAATAATTGCAAACGTTTTAACTGTGAAAGAATAAGGAGTCATAAAACCTTCAATCATATTTTAATATGCAGTCACACTCTACTTTCACAAATAGGAATTGGAATAATTATAAAGACATCATTTTTAATTGTCACTCATCATTCAGTTGACTCCTTAAGTAGAACACACATTTAATTAATGCCTTTGATTTTAGCGTCAGTTACCACATTAGATGTTCTCCCATATTCATTCCATCTGCTGCAAGTAAATATATTACCACTGCACAGTTATGCACCCATACAGGAACCTGATCACAAATTTTCCTGCCTCCTCATGACCTATTGTACAGAGAGTATAAAAATTTGCAAAACATAGGCACAAAAAATACATTTTGGCTTGAAATTAGAGATGTTTTCTTGTAAGCATAAGGAATTTGCTCAGCTCACAGGTATTGGTTTAGCTCAGAATGTTATGTGGCACTTAATGAAGATGCCAATATAAACATTTCTTGATTACCCATCACACAGTGTACAGGACATTGTTTTGTTATGTCATTGTTTCAAGTCCTTTTTCAACTCTCTTGTATTTTTGGTAGCCAGCTTGATTTAAAGACATCAGGTGATTTAGATGTGACCATGTTCTTCACTAAATTGCACCAAGGATAATTACATTCACTGTTAAATAGTTAGACAGATCAGCATCCTGATGCCTTTTGCTATAAGGCAAAGTCTTCCCAGTCATTCTTGTTGCCCTTTTCTGACCTTTTCTAATTTTTGGTGCCCTTTTTCTAGTGTAAATCCTCAGACTTTCAGCTACAGTCTTTGTATTGCCTCAGGCAGCCACAAGAATCTCTCTTCCCTGCTCCAGCTTGGTGTCCCCCAGCTCACTTATCCTTCTAAGGTCTCTTATGTGCCCACTTATCTGCACTTGGAGACCTAGTTAGCCGTCTGCCACTACTCCTAGTCTTTGTTCAGGTCACTGTGCTCCTGAATACTGCCACCATGCCATCTGCATCCTTTATTCCTGCAATACACGGGAGCAATCCCCTTGCCAGTGGGAGCAGGCATTGCTAAGCAGCCTGCCTTACCCGGTGAGGAGCCTGACACAGGGTGAAGGCTAAGCCAGCCCTCAGTCTGGTACCCAGCACGCACGCACCCAGTGCCAATCCCACAGGCAAAGGCCATTGTGCTGCTACTGGGAAACGCGTGCGGCAGCTCCAACAGGAAGGAAAAATAAGGCAAAGGGAGGGAAGGAGAATACACGAGTGACCCTAATTGGGTTGGGTCCAAGAGAAAGGCAAGGGGAAGAGAGAAATATTCCAGGTGGAGGAGGATGGGCTGAACTTGCTGATATCGCTCAGCAAAACTTGCTCCCTGAGGAGCATCTCAATGAGGGACGCTGACCATTGACCTCTTTTGCACTGGGGCCTTACTTCATGAAAAAGGTCAGTTTTACCAACCAGTGTCTCTGTGGCAGGGCTTGGAGACCTTTCACTTCCAATTCCTACTTTCTCACACGCCACCAAGAGCACTGTGCTGACCTCTGAGCAATGCCAGCACAGACCGGGGGGTACCCAAGCCATTCAGGTCCCCGAGAATCTGCCTGAAGCTCACTTACCAGACTGCTCGCAAGCATTTGCTGGGCCCTTTATTGCTGCCCTGAAGTTTTTCAAGTATCCATAAGCTTTAGGGGTAATGGTCAGTACATCCTGAGAACATTTCTGCAGGGAACAGGTAATGATGGTCTTTACCCCAGTGATTACAGGGTGTCAAGAAAGAAAGGAATGTGAGCCTGGGCAGCTCACCCAAGGTGCCAGAGGCACACTGGCAATTACCTCCCCAGCCACAACACCAAATGCTTGTGTTCATCATAATTAGCTTCTCCTCTCCCCTCAGATGCAGTTATTTCCTCTAAGCAAAGAGTCTAGACAAGTGAAAATCCCACACTTAGCCATGGTCGTCTGCTGAAGTGGCACCCCCAAACTGATAATCTCTATTATGACTTCCCCAGCATCTGCCCATTGGGTGGAACGACCTGAAAATTGGGAAGAATTATGTGCCCCAGGATCCCAATCAGCGCTGGCACTCCTAATTGCTGCCCTCCTGCACAATGGGCTGCTCTGTCACCCCTGCTAACGAGTACCCTGGGAACACTGTCATCTTCTGAGTAGTCATCTCAGTCTTTTAAAGTCACTTTAAATAACTAAATAATGTAACGTAAGCATTTGCTCAATCACCTTGCGATTTCCTACATTAAGACAGACTGTACATGTCGCCAAGATAATATCTGGTTCTTTAAAACAGTGCCTTAGCTTACTTCATCAGTCATATAATTTTAAAATAATGGGACAGACTTGGACATTCATTTAAAAAGTGAATATCCAAAACATTAAGAATAAATACCTAACAAGGTGATATTTTATAGTGATGATGCATTTAGAATTTTTTATAAGGTCAAAAGAATATTACAGGCTTGACATGATGGCCCTATAAATTATAATACTGTGTAGAGCAAGTACTTTATGAGAGAATGCTAAAAATGGGCATGAACTGTGGGTGTAAGCATCATACTGATTTGATGAACTTTGTAACAACTGATTAAGTATTAACTGAACTCATTTAATAAACCTTTATAAATAAAAAGTCAGCCTCATTTGAAAACATAGTTTCCTTTAGAAGAGTTTTATGAGCAACTGAATACCATGGACTGCGATTCAAGATGAACAGCTATGAAAATGCATGTCTCAAGGAATTCTGAAAGACCTCCTGAATATTTAGTTTCACCATTTTATGTTGAGTTGTTTAAGTGCCAAAACTCATTCATTGAGGTTCAAGACACTGTCTCCCAAACAATTGTATATCTAATAGTCACAAACCTCAAATTTTGGAGGTAATTCAATCACATTTCGTATCTAATCCAAGCAAGGCCTTTGAACTAAGCTGCCTTCACTGTGTCTAGGCTTTTCTATTAAGCAGTAGTGAAAAATATCCATTTCTTTCAGATTTTCCGTATCGTTCATAAAAAATCTGAGCAATCCCCGCGACCCCAAAACACAAGAATTTACAATAGAGCTTAATTGCAGAGGTGACAGTTATCATCACCTGTTCACTTAGCAGCTGAAATGATATTTTCATTTTGTTGTTCCTATGGAATCAGTTACTGCATTTAGTTACTGAATGAACCACTCATGTTCTTAGTACAGACAAATGACAAACGTAAAGCTCTTGTGGGAGATAGGAGACAGAAAAGCAGTAAGTAGGAAGCAACCACTGAGTATTTTCCTGAGCTACTGTCTGCTCTTGGAGAGAGGAGAGAAGGAGCTGCTGAAGGAGGAGGAGGAGAGCTGGTCCTTAGGGCTAATGCTCTGTTTGAGTATGCAGTCGCTGACTGCACCCACCAGAATTTCAGTATTGGGACAGACTGGCATCTCACGTGTTTTCATTTAAATATTCCTAACTTAATAAAACCAGACTAAATCCCCCAAACAGACAGTCTGAAGTACAGGTACAGACAAAGGTGATGTTTTCCTATTGCTCTCAAGTGAGTTTGATAAAAAACTAATTCTGATGTTCACTTTTCCTTTTCAGGAAACTTTTCCCACATCCATCATAGCCTTTTCCTCCCAAATTGTGCCTGCAATGTGATCAAGCTCTGTGTTCTCATCTAACTCCTTCTTCTGGTAATTCCTGTAATGGGCAGGGCAGAAATGGCACAGGAACAAAAGACAGAGCCAGAAAGCAGGAGATACTATCCAAAACCCAGGAGCTGGGCATTTCTCTGCTGTTTCTGAGACTAATTATTCGTTCTGTCCACCACTTTTATTTCCATGGTGTTCAGGAATTTCAACCCTGGGTTCCTATAATGAGCTATTTCTGTGAAGTGCTGTGTAAAGGCAGAACAAAGAGATTGTCCTTCCTTTAAGATCTTACCGTGGAGGACAGCAGATGGTGATGAGCAGACAGAGGGGGAGTACAGGAAAACAACAAGACAACTGTGAAACTAATTAGGATTGTAAAACCCTGGACAAGTCTGGTCACAATAGAAATATTAGTGGTTTTGGAGGGTACATTATTTCAGCTTCAGAATCAATGAAGCAGCAATCAGAATAAATCTACAGGCAACGATTGATATGCCCTTGTTTCTGAGAAGGGGAAATATAATAGAAAATGCCTCAAATCAGTATGGGTAAACAAAATATGGATTCTCTATATAAAATCAACACTTTTCTGTCCCTCTTCTTGTTAGCCTTGCAGTATTGCAAATGGGTCAAAATGCAACTCTGTTTTATTCTATGCTTAAGGACATTAACTATCCTTTTCGTGTGTTCAGATGTCCTGCAAGGGCCAAATGAATGCTCTGACTTTTCCTTTTTTCCTATGTGATAATTGTACTTTTTTGTAAGGACACTGCTCATACACAATAAAAATTTTTGCTACTCCCAGGAGAGTATTTGCTTCTGAAAATCAGTAATATCCCTTTGTTAATGATGCTTAATTAAAAAAAAAAAAAGTCACTGCTGTCTTTTGGTTTAGAGATTTCAAACTCTGCTTCTCTTCCCTGCACTGCTTGCTTTCTCCCCGAGACATCCCCGTGCTGTCATTGTCTCCGCATTAGTCACATCTCAGAGATGGCAGAATCAGCTGAGAATTTACAAATTGCTTTTATATCTTTGGCTGTTTGGGCTTCAAATTCCACCCCCCCCCACCCCCCACCCTGGTTCTCCTACATTCCATCTTCTGCCCGTGCCATCCGTCACTTGTGCTCCTCGCTGTTATCTTTGACAGAGGGCTGTTCGTTAGAAATATCCCTTCCTACGGCTTTCTTCGCATTCCTGACTTGCTTCAAGTTATTAGTCTATATAAAGCAATGTGGTGCTTCTCTCTGATTTATCTCAGTAGGCCTTGGAACCACGCTAATCGCCAAGTTATGACTGTCTGTGTATCGGGTGAAGGAATGTGTGGGTAGCGTTTGTCTCAGCGAGGAGGGAGTCCAAGAGCCAGCCATAAGGATACTATTAACATTGTGTTTTAGGTTAAAATATTAACAGTTCTCTTCAATGCACTGAAAAATTTGCCTGAAGATTTTACCTAATATTCTAGGCTTCAATAACAAAAAAACCCACCCACAACATGCCAAAACAGACATGAAATAAAAGTGTTTCTAATGTAAAATATTCGTGGCACACATCATGTGTTTCCTTCCAGGTACTCTTTCTCATTTCAGCTGGTGTCCCAGGCACAGTGAGCAGAAATCTGGGTAATACAATGCTGAAAAGGCAAATTAAAACCTGCCCAGGGAGAGTCACCTTCCCTGACCTGCACCAGGAGAGAGGGGAGGGGAAAGAGAAGGATGCAGTTCCCCTCTTGCCTCTGTAGCATATGGCTGACATCTTTGCAGTCCTTTGCAAAGCCAGTCAGCATTAGTTAACTTTTTCTTTCCATTTTTAAAATTATATTTTGTTTTGCTTACTCTTTTAGTCCTAACTATCAGGTAACTTTCTGTAGATCTAAAGAAGAATCAGGGGGAAAAAAAAAAAAAGTGGAACACCATACACCATTAAATGTGTGTTACAAGTTTTGCCAGGTATATCCATATTTGCAGTAATATACTACATGGGAAATAGCTTGTTATATGGATTTCAGTAGTGCTGACATCTATATCTAAGATATATATAACATATAAACACACATAAATTTTTTATTTGTGTGTGTGTGTGTGTGTGTGTAAAATATTACAGACAGGATGTAGGGGATTTATCTCAACCAGCTTTGGCTACTCAAAGGTTAGCTGTTTAATCCAAAATGATTGTCTAAATTGCCTCTATAGTCAATGAGGACCTTAGGATGGGATGATCTCCCCTACAGATTACACAAGACTAGATCCCTGTACTTTTAGACAGCTTGGTTCATGTGCAATTACTACCACCTAATACATACAAACCAAATGTATAAAATGTACTCTTCCAGAGGAATTAATAT
>NW_010320210.1:0-24122 GCF_000700745.2 Antrostomus carolinensis
CCTCACTGGAGAGGTGCTCCAGCCCTTGGATAATCCTCTGATCATCCTGTTTCATCCTGAAACAGTGAAAATGATTTCTTAATTTTCTGTGCATAACCACGTCAGTAAGACTATTCGTGTGAGTGAGATGAGTGGGACTTAAACTCAGTTTAGCAGGGGAAATGAAAGTGCAGCATATTAAAAAAAATGATATCACCGGCTTTCTGTTCAGACGCTAAAGCTGTTTTTAGAAAGATCAAATGCATTAGTTTTGCAACCTATGTCCTCCCACAGAACTGCATATCTACGTAAAGACTGACAAAAATCTTGCTTAAATCTTTAAGCAGCCATATTGCGACAGGGTGGGAATGCTAAGAGTCAGACAGTACACGAGAAGACTTGAAAAATGAGGGTAAGGTGTAGAAACCACTAGAAATGCAGATAAATTAAACATGCTGGGAAATTTTCATGGTATATGGCTCATACTGTAGTTATCCAGTTGTGAAGCTAGTTAAGAAATAGATGTAATGCTCCACCTAATTGCAAGCAGCTGCCTATTGGGCAGCTTGGCCAAATGTTTTTAATTCCACCCTATGATGATGAAGGAAATGGGCAACTTCGGTCTGTACTGCGTGTGAAATTTCTGAACGCTTCCTTGCAAAGTGCGATGTGGAGCTGAGAAAAGTCTTTTGAATTGACTGCAGGCTTTAATGATGCAATCTCTTCCTACTTTTACCAGAATGTGTTTGGAAAGCATGGACCTGCATAGGAGATCAAATTCCAGTTTTTGTCAACTTCACAAAGTTATTTCATATGAGGCTAGTGACTGCCAGTGGTGAAAGTGGTTTGAGCAAAAATTGGATCAGCTCAATTATAATGGAATTCCAGGCTGAATTGGGAGAAGGAAGCTTGGAGGGCAGGCAAAAGGAAAACTCTTGGGAACACTTTAAATAGCTGACATGGAAAATATTGCAATCTGGTGCATTTTAGAAGTGGTTTCCTGTAAATGTAAAGTCTGTTGTGAATTAAAAAAATAGAGAGTTTTCGGGAAGCCTTCATTTTTTGCAACGTATTAAAGCTATCCAAATTTTTGTACCACTGTAATTCTTGCCTACCACTCTGATTAGTTTTGCAAAACAGGTGTAACCACTGAAGATTTTTTACAGGTAGTCTTTCCATGTGTCTTGATCTGAAGGACAAACAATTGAGCACTAGGAACAATCAAGGACACTGAAAATGGGACAGATACAAGTTTTTCATTGGTATATTATCCTGTAAACATTTGTCTGTGATATAATATTGACTTTCTAGACAAAAGAACTGCATCAGTTTTAATCTCTCTGGACTCCAGCTACCCAATGAATCTGGCAGCACAATTCAGATGGAGAGATGGGGATACAAACAAGAACTGTAGTGTGGCTAGTGAAAGGAGAAGGCAACCATACCTGGTGCTGCAAAGAAAATGGTATATTTAGATGGACGTAGTCAAGGGAAGTTCCCTAAGGACTTGGTGCTGAGGTTTGATTTCATGTCAGGCTCTCTCTAGTGACTTGTTGGGGTATTTTTAGTGCCAAAGAGAACTGAGATGATACAACAACACAAGAATAATTGCAATGACCTTGAGGGCTGGCACAGTAGGAATAGAAATTTAATAATATTAAGTACAAAGTCATCACACTGTTAGGGATTAATGCCAAGATTTTCTCTATATACTGGAACTCATCATTTGGAAATGTGTTAAGAGGAAGAATATGTAGGCATAGTAATTGCTCATAGAGTTACTGTGAGCTACTAGCATGACACAGCCTTAAAGAAGGTGCCTAGGAGATACCCTAGCAGGGAGAGGGAAGTATTGTCATCTTAGTACAAAATACAGTAAAACTTATCCAGATTACTACATGCTGTTCTGGTCAGCCGTAAGGGAAGGAAGAGGGGAATTCAGAGGGAAACAGGTACAAAGAAGGTGCAGAGGATTAGGGGGAAGAGAAGACTGTCTTCCAGGAGGAGGACACTAGAAAAGCATAGCTCTCTTGCCTGACAAGATTAAGGCCAAAAAGGGATATAACTGCTTGCTACAAATACATCAAAGAAGTAAAAATTGGAGAGGGAATAGAGTTATATATGCCAAAGTCCAGTGCTGGCACAATAAAAAATGGGTATGAAGTGGATCTGAAATTGTGCAGGAAAAGAGAAGAAAATTCTTGACCATCAGAGCAAGGAGGGTGTGGAACAACTTTTGCGTGGGAGGAACAGTAAAAACTGAGTAACTTTCAGCTGAAGCTCCATTGCTTTATGGCGACATTATATAACACTGCCAGTAAGGCCAGGAGATGATGAACCCAGTGACTCGGGAAGTTCATTCCAGCTCCTAATTAGCCTACTATTTTAGTTTCTGGATGTTGTAATCACTAAACTGAAATGTCTCAAGTGAAGCATACACTAAAGGTGAGCCTATTTCTTGCACGTGGGAGCTCTGTGTTTGAGCTGAGTCTCATGACAGCTTTTAAAACAAACCCATTAAAGGCATTTTTCAGTGGGATGTAATACTTCACTAGCCATTTCTGTACACTAACATCACATCTGCACATCAAGGCAATTGCGTATTCACATAGCAAATTTAGCTTTTATTCATCAGCCTTATGTTACACGTGCTGGATGAGGGAAGGGAAAACTGTGACTGTCTGGTAACACAACACCTTACAAAAGAAAAATCTCTGTAGGAATTGCTTACAGACTTCTCCTGGTTTCTCAGGTTGTTGCCACTATCATTATTTAATCTCTCTCTGCATTCACGGTTCTCATGAAAGATGCTGTTGATTCAATCTTATGTCCTTCTGCAAACACCAGGATATTTCTTTAAGAAGATTGCAGTGAGGGGTCCATTTCTTAGAGTCATCAAGGATTACATCTGTACCTGTACTCCCAAAAGTTTTAATAGGAGACATCATTTTGTATCAAAGGAAGGTCCTGACAATCATCACCAACTCATAAAGATACATAAGGACACGTTTGCTACACTAGGAGTTTAAGACTCCTTTCAAAGTGTATCACTGTCCTGGTTTTGCTAAACCCATGTGCAACCGAAAATTCAACTCTGTATTTCCACTGTGGTTGCATAACTAGTAAAAGACATTAGCTGACAGAATTGTAGAAAATGAGCAGACAAATTCACAGCTTCGTTAAGGTCTAGCCAGACCTCCCATAGACCTTTCCATTCCACTGTTTCCAATATTTTTGAGTCTCAGACAGAAAAGCAAATCTGAATTTAATGAGAAGAAAGAAAACACTGAATACCATTGTCCTCATTGTCAAATTCAATACAGAATATTTTAGTGGTACAATTAACTAAATATATTTCAGATAATAACAAACCCACTAACACACATGGCAAATACTTGTTGAACTTGGGTGAGCAGGTATCTTTTCATACCTCAGTACCTGAGTATCTGCACTGATTTTTCACAGATCTGTGAAATATCTCCCATTTCCACTGGAGGTTTATTTGGATCTAAAGCAATCTGAACACCAATCCCTTTGATACTACCCAATTAGCAAGTGTATTCAGCAGTTCTAATTTTTAAGTCATTGTCTAAACCAAAACAGAATAAAGAGGAAGGCAACTAAACAGTGATTGGAAAAAGCAGGAATCACACAATAAGAAAGAAACAAACTGTAAAGAAGAAAATATCTAAAAACGGATCTTTTCTTATACAAAGTCTGTCCCTGTTCAGCTCTGTGCCTAATAAATATTTTTTTACTTTGAAGTATCTTCACAGCTTAATGTCACCATACCTATATGACTGAGGTTTATGGCCATTTTGTAGCCCTCCCTTTAGCTCAAAGACAGTTCTGAATCTTCCCCATGCATGACTCTCCTAAACACCCCCAATGCCTTCTCCCAGGATGCTTCCCACAGCACCAAAATGCGAGCAGCTATTGCTGTGTCTTCCTTCAGAATTCTTCTCTTGTTGTAATACCTGCAACACCCACTGCAACAATTGTGGTCCACCAGGTGAAGAGCTGTGTGTACTCGTCTGTTTCTCTACTTCTGTTGCTTTTTCTCTATTGAACACAAACTACAATACTACTGTTTAAGAAACCGCACCAGTATCCTATTTGCTTGTTCGGATGAGATAGCTAACCCTTCATATGTTCATTATTATTGCTATTTAAAAAATATTTTATTATTGTCATTGACTGAAAATCTCTGTAAAAGGGATTATCTTTCTATATTTACCTTCTAGAAAGAAGTCCTTTTCTCAGTTTGCCCTTTTCTTTTCCCTAAAAATTAGTATAGAGATTAATACTATGACTAAAATCTGAAATAACCATCCTTCCTGACTCACTGCTGAGTTTTCTGTCTTCTCAGATTATAATACATGTTGATGAAACACATCTTGCTGGCAGTATGGTCTTTGAGCCTTCTGGTTTCATTAAAAAGTTTAGTCTTAGTGTTTCAACAGTTTGTTGTCTGGAAAAGGAAGCGCCTCCTCTGGTGTCAATTTAAGGTGGTCATCACAGTCTGAAACAAACATGTGAGACTTTGCTCATCCAAGTCTTTGTGTGATACCCACCAGAAGGCCCTGTGCCAGGAAGATCCCTTCTTGACTAAGCGTTAGATCACAGTCTTGGTTTGCAATGAAGATACACTGAAGAAACAGGGTATTTCAAAGATGTTTTCAACAGACAGGACAGTAGTCAGGAAGCAGAGAGCTACTTATTTTCCTAGGTAGAAAGTTATTACTTTCCTATGTAGAAGTCAAAGTAGACAAATTTGATGCCTTTTTTCCCAGGTAGTTCTTAAATACTTATGGGAATACTACAGCTTGAGCAGAATTCCTCAGTTTTGCTATCTATGTTGGTTTATTTTTGAGGATTTTTAGACTCATAGTTTCTTCTTTTTCTTGACTAAAAAAGGTTTCAAACATAATAAAATGGAGTAATTTTAAAATATCTTCCTTTTTTGTAAGTTACTCTCAGTGGAGAAGGGATGGGGCATTTTTTTTAAGAGAAAATAATTCTTCTTTATGTTTTTATTATGTATAGTTAATACAGTAATGCTAATAATTCCCACCCAAGCAAGGGAATAATTTTTCTAGTCACTGTACAGTCTTTGGGTAAGGTATTCCCTGCTCCAGAGAACTAAACCCAAAAATCTCTCAGATAAGTGAAACAATAAAGAAGGGGACAGAAGAAATGTCATCAATAACAAGAACGGTTCTGCCTATTCTACATTTATGCACAGTTTGCAGATACAAAACAGGAATCTGTTTCCTTAATGGAAGAACTAATCAGATTTAAATGCATGAAGGAGAAGGTGGCAGCAACACTTCTGGGCATACATACATATTGCCCATGTGAAATTGGTCTAAGCCAACTCAACAGGAAGAAATTTCTATTTTTTTCCCTTGAAATATTTGAATCACGTCAGAAAGAGAATGAGTGAGTGAGCAAATGTAGTGAGAGCATATATACATAGGATTGAAAGAGTATAGGTTTGGATTTTTTTGGTCTCTTTTCTTCACATTGCACTGTGGTAACATTCTTCCTCTCTTGTGTCAGCACTTTTGGTTTTCACTGTTTGTGAAAGTTCCTCATTTTACAAATGAGTATAGTCTTTTTTCCCTTGTAAAACAATGCCTATGAGGAGACTAGTTTTTTTTCAGGCATGAAGCAATCTGTTTTCGATTTTGAGAATGAGGGATTTTATTATCTGTTTAAAGAACACTCTCTGGTTGCTTACTTTTTTCCCTGATGCATCAACAATGCTAATAAAATGAGCAGATAAAGATTTGGCTTGCGCTGGAGGAACAAACAAAAACATCTCACATGGATACTTTGTATTCGGAAATGCTGCTTTTTCTTTTCACTTTACAGAAAGTTTCTTTCCTTTCGTAACAAATGAAATGCTACACCAAAAAATAAATAACTTTTTTTTCAGAAAGAGCCATACTCTTCAAAGGCATCAAGGAATAAATAAACACTGTGTGTCTCATACATCCACAGAGAACTTCAGGCTTGCTGAGCTTTATGCATTGAAGAAGATCCAGTTAATCTACAAAATAGCTGAGAATGGCTACAGGTGGCTGATGTTTGTCATCTTAATCTTAATAATTTCCCTGTTAGTTTGTGTTCCTCCTGTTTCTTTTAGGCACCTGCTTTTGCATTATCTGCTCACTTTGTAAATGTACTGGGATGGACTGGTTGCTGCTTCACATGTATACCATGTGTGGCAAAATGGGACCTTGACTGTCAACTGAGGCATCTATTTTCTCTTCACTCAACAATGTGAGTAAAAATAGAGATTGTTGAATGGAGTTTTTCCTCTACATAAGGCCTGTGGGTCTCTTAACAAAACATCTGTGAAATGAATTGTTGATGTGTAGACTAAATGTGTTGATTAAATTTCCAAGATTTTCTCTGGTCAATTAGAAAGCCACCTGTAATGCATTTTTCCCTTAATCCACTGGGACTCTATTGATATTCTTAAGCTACTGATTATTCAGAGCCAAACTCTGCTTTTATTTAAAGAGTTCACATTCATTCAAGTAGCTCTTCTAAAGGTCACGCATGCATTGAGCTTTTTGGCATTAGCCAGAAATGATCACCAGCCTCATCTAACCAACAACAGTTTCTTCTCAATGAGTATACGGCTTTATGACAAGTTGAAGATCTTTACATGCATTGCAGATGATCAGAGGAAGTCCCATCCCATGGCACATGAGACAAGGTTTTGTCTTGTGACTTCCACCTGCCCAGGTGCTCCTTGGACTCAATTTGCAGTCAGAACTGATTGCTGGCCCTACATTAGTCCAAACCTTTTATTAGCTGACCATGCTAAAGGAAAATTGTCCAAGTAACAGTCTATGGGGTCTTATGGGCATGAGAGATCAAAAGCCTATATGAAATAATTAGATATCCTAACCATGGATTTTGACAGCTCCAGCGCATGATTTCAAAATGCTGCTGTGCTTGGCTGTTGGTTGTGTTGCTCCTTGGTACAGAGATGGCCATCAGGTAGGTCTGCACTTTGATGGCTGACAGGATGGCAAAAATGACTGGCGTTTGGCAGCCAGTCTACAAACCAGGCACAAACATTTTGGAGGAAAAGTGAAGTGGTGGCACACCATCACCCCTTCTGCTGTGACAGGCAGTATGTAAAAAGCTGCAACATATAGACTGCTGTGCATTTTACTGCTAATGGGTCAGAAGCCACTTGACACTGATGGATTGATGTTGGAGTACCTAACCCTTTAGTAGCTCCCATTCTTACAGGACAAATGCAACCCATCACAGCGGGAAAGAGGAGCATTTTCACAAAAGAAATAAGAAATCTGAATCAGAAGCAACTGCTCTGCATGTCTTGCAGACTGACAGTGCCCCAGCACACATAACTGGGAAAGATCCAGAAGGAATCAATTTCCACAATCCAGTGGTTGACATGAAGTGGAAAACATTCAAGGAGGGTAGAAAACAAACAAACAAAAAAACAAACAAACAAATCAAGAAAAACTCTTCTTGTTTCTTATTGCCCAACAATTTACTATGGTTATTGTTCCATTTTGGCCACAGACTTGTGACCCCTCTCATTTTATTTAGTACTGCTTTCAATTCCCTTTTTTAAAACAAAACAAAACAACTCCAAGTGTTGCTAAAACTGTGTCAAACTTATTTATTGCTGTTTGTCTCTTGCATGGTCTGATGTTAGTATCAATATGAGAGATGGATGGGACACCTGCTTGCACACACACAGTGCTGAGTCTCTGGTGATGTGCCTTGATTGAATTTTACAGTATTATTATATGAAAAGTGAGGGTATGAGTTAAACAATTATATTTTTAATTATCTGCATAAGCAGGCAGGCTTCTAGCCTTACAATAGCACTGCTAGAGGTTTTGAAGTGCTGCTAATGCAGGGTGAAATAGCCTTTTCACAGTCTAAATATATGTCCAGTATACGTATGAATATATTCATAACTTAAAATGCATACATACAAATGCTTGCATGTTCAAATACACTTATATACATGCAATATATATAGAAAATGGTGACTGGCATGAATATCAGCAAAAGTACTGCCTGAACTTGTTCAAATGCATGTACAACAAAGCCTTCTCCTACATACTGCTGTCTTACCACCCTTATCCTGAGAGCAGCCCAAGCATGGATGTGGCCCAGAGAAAGCACAACACTTTCAGAGTGCAATGCCTTCTTTTGCAGAGGTAGTTTACTGCTTACATGCTATTTTAAGGACTCAGATGAACTAACACAGGTCCCATTGTTCCATGTGTCCTCTCTGACATGAGCAACCTGCCCACATCTGCACAAGACTCTCACCCTGGAATACTCAAGACCAGAGTTGAGGCTGAACCGTCCCTTTCCCAAACTGATCCCACATCAAGCATTCGGTTTCGCCTATAAAATGTGAGAAAAGCCCCGGTGGGGCAAATGTGACTTGTGCTGGCAAAGGAGTGAAGCAACCCACAGAGATGCAGCTTTGTGCAGAGCACAGATGCCTGTGGACAATACCCTCCCGGTTCATATTTCCTGGTCTCTGGGAGGATTAACAGTCTGTAGCCAGGGATTCGTCCCTGTGCCTGTGCCCAAGCTTGCCCACACCGCATAGCTTGGCATGGGGTTTGGGAGGCCCGTGTCTGCACCCCACTGGAGCCCTGTGGATGCTGGCACTTTCAGAGCTGTGTGGCTGCTGGGTGGAGTTTTTCTGTATGACAGCTTTGGAAGTGGGTGCCTCAAGTCATCTACATCTCGCCTTAAGTCCCAGAGCCCTTTTCTTTTTTTTTTTTCTGTTCCTGACTCAATGTGTCTCAGAAGACTTCTGGTAACAACTTGCTTTTGGCTGGAGATACCATGAGAAAATAACTCCCCCAGTGCTATTCTTTTCTGGCTCTCTCTCCCTCGGTCCTGCACAGAATTAGGAAAGCACAGTCATACCTCCCCTCCTTCAAACTTTTTATTCCAAATCCAGTCACTTTTCCTTTTATCTGGCATACTGCAGACACCTTTGCCTTCTGATCACTTTGTTTGCTAACTGGACCTCAACCAGTGTCTCCCCAGGCAGAGCCCCAACACGACAGGGTTTGCTTTTGCCTTAGGCATCTGCCGGCCAGCGGTTCACCCCTGTCAATCCGAGCAGCCAGAAGCAATCCAGGGAAGGAGACGTCCCAGGTGCCAAAATGTGTTGCTAAAGCTCTGCCAACAAATGTGAGGGTGAACTAATGGTATTCAGAGCAGTATCTGCAACTTTTGCTGGTGGCATCAGAATCTGATCTCAATTACAATGAAGTAACGAGGCTAGATTTGGATCTGGATTAGAGTGACCACATTTAAGTCCCTTTTAAAAGTTTGCTTCTGCCACGCTACTCTAATGAATCAAGTTGTCTTGCATATAAAGGCATATTATTGTCCTCCTTCCTTAGCATCTTTCTATTTGTTTGTTTATTCTTGGGTTTATGCATGAAATTTTCACCAGTTAAAAATAAAATAGGCTTTTAAATTAATTTAATGAAACAGATACAATCATCTGCAAAGACTCTTAAATTCAATTAAACCCATTTTGCTATGGACAGAGCATCAGCATTGCTAAATTTGTCGACTACAGCCCTGTATAAGGTTTTTTTTTTTGAATAGCTACTTCTGATTGTGCTGGATGTTTGCAATTCTGGATTAATTTTCTGACGTTTCTGACTGAGAACTTCCCAGGTGTATATCTCACTTACATGATTTTGCAGAAGCTAACAACATGTATCCAGCTGTTTTTAAGGATGACATTTAGGAAAAATACATTGGCAAAACGTTTTATTTTAGAGTACTTTTGTTCCTTTGATTTTAAGAAGAGATAGTGCTTCCATGCATTGGCACTAGGATTTGAAACTTGTCGGGGAGGATCATTTCTATGTCATGAGTGTGTTTTTTTCCATTTCCCATGAAAAGAAAATTGAATTTTGCATTCATGCCATAGCTGATTGTTAACAGTTTGGTGAGGACATTTTCTAAGAACTATGGTCATCTGTGGCCTAATCTGCCCCTTCACAATCCCTTCTGTAATTAGACTCAGTTAAAGCTATCATACACTTGGGTTTTCCTGGACATGTTCTCCTTTTTTTCAGTCCAGAAACTTTGTCAATGCAGATTCTGAGGAATTCATATACATACCCTGCCCAGATGGTCTGTGCATGTGCTGTAAGTCTGGTGCACTCCAGAAGTCCTTGATTTACTGCACGATGTAATTGTCTGTGGTGTGAGGAGCGGGGTCACGATACTTGCTCAGTGGGTACTGTAAAGTGCAGGGGCATGTTGCTCTACTCGGGTGATCTTGAGCAAAATGCAGAGGTTTGGGAGCACCTGACTTGCTTAGGCAGACCGAGTGAAGAGGTTTATTTATTATATCATAATTTTAATGTAAATTAAGCACAAACTTTTAATGCCCGTTATGTCTTTTTTATGAGCATAAGCACACATTCTATCTTTTTCTTGGGTTAGTGCTGAAAATTACTGTTCCTGGATTGTCCAGTTGAAAGATGCATGGTTCCTCACAGTGAGGAATCTTGTATCATCATGATGAGTATTTAAGATAATCACAGTAACGGTTTTAATCTAACACTAACACAAATTAAGGCATTAACCACAATAAAGGAATAGTTGGTGACTGAAATGTGATTTCCTGCGAGTAAGCCTGCTATTTGTCAGTAGTAGCAAAGCTCTGAGCAAAGAAAATACATCAAGTCCAAAAGAAAGCAGATGAAAGCATTATCTAAGATACCAAATCAGGATGTTCATGACTAAGATGGCCTACAAAATGAACAAAACAAAGCAAACAAAACCCTAAAACATACAAACAAAAGCTATTTGATACCAATGACCCTGAGCAGCAACATTTAAAATTACTGCTGCACATGTCATTTCCCCTAGTTTTGGTTTGTGATCACTGTGTGTGTTAATGTGCCAGAAATGTTTATCTTTTGGGAAAATTTGTGACCTGCATCATGCAGTGAGTTAGTTACCAAGAAAGCAGGTCCCAGGCTTATACATTTGTGGACTTATTTGTGGTTGCAATTTTCCATGTATTGTGTCCAAATACCACATGGTCATTAAAAACAAAGGAGATACTGAATTTGTGTATTGTACATTCCTTCAAAGTTAATGACTCTATCCTGGGAGACGTGTCAGTATGATTAGTGACCTCATGGCCTGCCTGAGCACCATTTCTCCTACAAGTCCCAATACCAAAAGCCAGCAGGGGCAGGGGTTTGCATGGGGCACCAGGCACATCTGCTCGGTGCTGGAAGGTTGATTGCATGTCGTGTTGGGCCTGAGGCTGCTCTGACCTTGCAGGCTAAGCAATGAAACTGGGAAATATAATTGGCTTTCCCAAGAGTAAAGCAGGCTTCCAGTTACCGGGGCTGCTCTGCGGGCTAGCTACCATCCTGGAGCATGGCTTCCCCTCCTCTCTGTCATGCCATGCTGGTTGCCTTCCAGGCTATGTCCATGCCAGGATGGGTAAGCCTCCATCAGCTTGCCTTCTTCAGGGTCACTGCTCTGCATCACAGCTACATTTGGTCTATCATTTAGGGAGATTTTAGAGAGGGTTTTAATTTTTGTTTGCACTTTTGCGGTTTTCTGTGCAAAGGCTGTTTCAGTTCCATAGACATGGTTCTCATCTCCAGGATAAACTGGGACCTAAGGTACAGATAAAGTTGAACCAGTCAGAGTTGGATCTTCCACCTCACTGGTCCTTGTTTATTTTTCTTCCAAATTAAATCAAGCATTTGCAGAAGTTCCCTTGAAGCAGGATTTCAGGAAGAGTTCATCTTAAGACATTTTTAATGACAGAATTTTCATACAGTATATTTAGATTTAACATTTTGTTTTGCATAGCATTTAATCTGTGTATCATCTTAAACATAATATAAAATTTCACAGTGTATCAGTACAGTAAGTGTCAATTTTTCCCACAAGCTGCACATTGATCTGGGAGAAAGGATGAGATGTATCCATTCATATTAAGCAGTGCTGCCACACATAAAATAAAAAGGATTGAAATGTATCAGTTATAATCATGTTCTGATGATATATCCTCAATAACGATATGCAGAATTGCACAGTATGTCACAGAGCTGCTGCTATGTCATGAAAAAATGATGCATCATGAAAAAGGTAACAGCATAAATCTGTTAGAAACAATAAAAATGAAAACTATTGGAAACATCATTTTGGAAAGACAACTATTTATCTTTTAAAACATACTAGTGGAGAAATTTTCCTTGCAATTTATAGAATGTCAGAACAACTGGTTGACTTTATCGGCCTTTTCTGACAAAATTATATTGCAAGAAAGTTTTTCAACCCGCTCTCATGTCAAGTGAACGGAAATTAAAGCAGATTTGGGCCCCGTGTCTTTATGGTTCATATTAGAGACGGGCTCGAACCAAACCCACTATATCAGAACATTCCCAGACTTTGAGGAAGTTTGGCTCTGATTTCAGTTTTAAAATTCAGTGCTGGCTCCTTTCAACAAGGAACTAAATCATCTGAGCACCGCTTTGGGAAATTTGGATCCAGATCAGTACTTTGCAGCTGCAGCTGCAGCCCTCCTTGAAATCTAGAGCTCCTCGAGCCCGGTCCAGGGAGGCCAGGAGAGCACAAAGCTCCCCCAGGGTCTCACCCGTGCAGATAGTCCAAGTCACAGGAATAGTCACACTCGGGCTCTGCCAAGAAAGAGATCTGGAAGTAAGAGGTGGAGAGCACACACACAGTGTAGGATATCAGTCCTCACAGGAGGGCTCTGTATCCCAAATCAGCCAGCACCCGGGTTTATTATACTGTAGTTTGTGCACTCAGTGTGAAATGGGCTGATCTTTTGCCGTTGAAGGGCTTGATTTGGTTCCCACCCTTGAAAAGCAAATCCTTTCTAACAGTTTCATTTGACATATTTTTCACTGTTGTATGGTTCCAGTCTTTGCTGTGTAATCAAGGGTTGGGCTGGTAAGGGAGCTGCTGGTCAGATTTGCTTGGAAAAAACACTAGTGGAAACTTTCAAAGTGCTTAATCCTGGAGATCCTGGAGTTGTGAGTCCTGGACAACTACTGCTGAGGCCAGTGATAGGGGAAACAGACCTGAAGTTGGTGCTGCTTTTGTACATAGTAAAGCCATTTTTATTGCTTTTTTCCTTGAAGTCTGTCAAAATAGTTTAAAATCTTTCTCCCAAGTTGCCTGTGTGACAACATCAAAGTCACTGAAATGCTGAGCCTCTGCAGCAAGGACAGCAGGTACTTCAAGGCAGGGAATAAAAATGCCTCCTAGCCATGGCCCTGTCCTCTCTGCCCCAGCAACACGGCAGAGCTGCAGTCATCCAGCGATGGAGACAGGAGGAACAGTACAGTAATTTCCTCCAGACTCAGCATCTGTGCATGAGGAGATGAGAGAGGAACTCGTGGAGACTCCAGCTGGTGGAATGGACCTGTATCCTAGGCCCATTCCCAGGACGGCTTACTTACTGGTTGTTCACTAGGCTTTTCCTTCACTTCTTCTGTGATATAAAGGGAGCAAAATGGTTTTTCTCCTTTGTCTCCTGCAATCTGACTTGACTGTCGCGGTTCATGCTGTTGTTCAGGTAATTCAGCAAGTGCTGAAACTGTTGTAAACAACCTCCACGGTTTGTCATAATGCTGTGCTGTGTAAGTCTTGTATCAGAGGAAACAAACGCCTTGCAACCTTTCCATGAATACCATCATCCTGTTTGCCCCCAAGGATTCCTGGAAACTGAGCATGACACTGGCACAAGACAGAAGACACCCTTGGGAATGGGGACAGTACAGTCTGTGTTTCCCCATCTTTCTCAGAACCCATTATTATTTTTACGTGATTCTGTTGCACTCACTCTGTGTCCATTTTAGCTGTCTAGATTCAAGCTGTTTGGTACAGTAACTGTCTTCCACTTTTTCTTTGTACGACATGTAGAACAATGGGAAACCCATTTCCAGTTAATTCTTGGTGATACTATATTAAACATGCTTACTCTTAACACTGTGTATTGAAATATCTTAACACCATTCAGTTTTAAATATTGACTGAGTCAACAGTCACTTAGATAGGTGAGTCACTGCAGTGTCGGTTCTCAAAAAGAAGGATTCTGGCCATCTCCAGTTCTTGTTTCAGACAGTCTCATTCTTGATGTTGATCACTTTAATTAAGACTATAGACCTCCAATATGATTGCAATCCATCAACCTTTGTGAGTTCCTAGAGTTTTATGTTTAAATTAATTGTCAGCTAGTGACCTAGAATGGGAGAAATTGTCAGATTCTTTGAGGAGGCTGGAAGGAAACCTATTCCCCCAAATAATAATAATAGTAATAATAATATACCATGTGCCGTCACTCATCAAGCTCCTAACACCTAATCTGGTATGGAGCAAAGCTTTCAACAAGTTCTTCAAAGAGGTTATGGTTTGGTTGGTCACAAAGTATTTTTATATAATCTCTTGTGGAAGTGTAACGTTTCCCAAGGCATGTGGAGGTGATAAATGCTGTTACTGACTTACAGAAAGCTGTGATGGTGCATGGCTTTGCTGAGGGTTGATGGAAGAGCTCCTGGTGAAACAACTATGATGAATATTTCCCATGGACGATGAAGAGCGCCTTGCTGAAGTCAGAGTTGCACCCACAAACATGAAGTGAGTTGGACATTTATTTTTCTGAATAAATTCACTGAAGTAGAACATGTAGTGTTTCACTTTCTAAATGCCTTAAATAATTTTGAAACTGCTCTGCACTGTGCCTTTTTAGTTTCAAACAGGATTGGTTATGACTAAGAGTCACATAATACTTTTCCTGGGACTCTAGCTTGGCTGACCTCATGTCCTAACAAACTTCAGCAAAAGCCCTTTTCACTCCTTTTCCCAGTGGGACAAACTGCATTTACCGAGCTGTTATTTTGCCATGTTAAAAATGTTAAAAGGCCTGATAGCTTTTACACTTTTATGATTCCCTCATGAATGGAAATTACATTAAGACTTGGAGTAGGGGATTATCCTTACATTGCAGTTTATGGTAATTTTACAAGGGAAAGCAGAGGCACATTAGTCTGATCTCATTTACGCCTGGCTAACTGTGAAGTAAGTGAAGTCTTGGAAATGTGTATTTAAAAAACTCACATAGTTAAGACTGGAATATGCCAAAACCCTTTTTGCCCCTAGGCTACTAGTCCTACTGTCTGGAATTCCCTCCTTTTTTACTGCCCTGGAATTCTGTTACTTTTACAGTATTTGAGATTTCTAACTCTAATGCTATTATAGTTTTACTAGGGAACAGTCTCCTGAGTAAGATCAGAGTTCAGGATTTGGCTGACATGCTCCATGACTGGCAGAGTTACTGAAATACTGCCTAATCTTCTGTTTATGTCAACTCTGCAGTTGTCTTTCCATCTCTTTTTAGTCTTACCTGGATATATACATATTTCTTTTACTCCCTTGACTTATCTTCTCTCTCTTTCTGCTAATACTATTATTCTTTGGCATCTTTTATAGTTTTGAGGTTGTCTGGAAGAAAACAAAGCCCCAGACTCACGAAGATTGACGAACATGAATAAACATTAGACATTTTGTTGGTCTGCTGTACTGTATGCAATTGATAAAAATTAGCTCAGCAAGGATGATTCAGCTGTGCAAAATGACTCCTTTGCATAAGGTTTTACAGCCATTCCGCAGCATGTAGCATAGGTAATTAAAAATCCATATTCGTCTGTGTTAAGTACTCTCCTTATCCTTGTGTATTTTGATTTGTGTCAGGAGTCTTAAGCAAAAATACATTTTTAGCAGCTTCAACAAATTAAATAAAAAATTGGGAACAACAGCAGTATTAAGAAATCTGTCAGCAATGATAATTTTGTTGTTGTTGTAGGCAGAGTTTCAGTTGAAGAAGAGTTCAGCAGTTAAAAAAGTGTCCTGTTTTTAAGAGAGCTTGTTGAAGACCGTGTACATTTGCAAGTTAAATCATCAGGCATAAAAATGCATTCCATTGGGTTACCTATCTAATGAAAACTCAGTCAAGCAGAAGTGTTTCCTATCAAGTAGAATTTAACACAACCTTTTTTTTTTTCATGTTGGTGTACAGCTACTTTAGGTGGACAGTATGGATTACAACCATTCTGTGCTTTGGAGGACATAACGTTGTCCAAGCTATCAATACTGAGAACCAAGGTATGAACATGCTCTGTGCCTCATAAAGCGCTGACCTACTGGCCCAAATCCCATAGGGAGCTGAGACGTGTGCTCCCATACAGAGATAGTCCCAAAGACCTGAAAGTAAGTTAATGCTTCTGATCTCTCTTGAATCAAAGGAAAAATGCTCAGTACCTTGCAGGATCACAGAAATGCAGTTTGTCTGTGTGGGACCAACCTGCTTAAATTAAACCTGGTTAAAAAGTAAGAAAATTCATGGCAAGCAGGGGCTGGAATAAACAATAAGAGGTGGGTGAGAAGAAAAAGGGATTCATTTTCATTAATTTGATTGTCTAACTCTTTTTTGACTTGAAAACTTCTACACTGATATCAACATAAACTGAGAAAATTTGTGCTGGTATTATTACAGTTGCATCAGGTTTATTTGTTTTTATTGTTAAGCTAAAATTTGAGCTTGCGGCTACACAAAAATTGTATCTGTTCTGGAAATTAAGGAATATTAATGAGGATGGATATCATTTTGTTCATTGAAAAATTTCATTGTTCTTGCATTTTCCTAGAATTTCCTGCTCTTGGGATTACACCATTGAAATTTTGAAACTTGAGAGAGGGAGGAGACTGAGAGCACAGAATAGCTACGCGACTGGAAGTCATGGCATTCCCAGGAGATGAGGAAGACTGTGATTTTCAAATTTCCTGTTCTGTATGGGACATATTAGACATGTTAAGTTCTGCTTTCCAGATTGCAGCAAAATCCGCAGATCCCAGGCTGTTTGCTAGTTTTATTTTCTCTCTCATCCTAAAAGAAGTTCTATCCTGGGTCCAAGAAAACCTCTACAGGAAACAAGTCTGTTCAGAAGAATAAATTCCACAAAGAAATTTTAAAGGAACTGTACTTACTGTGCAAAAGGCGAAAGGGTTCTCCCCTTTACACTCGCCTGGTTGTGTTTGGTTCAGGAGGGTTTAGTGGCAGGCTGTGTGATCTTAATGTCTTCTGTTGCTAATACCAGAAGGAACCCCAATACTGCCAACTTCTGTGATACTGTGAACCTTTGGACAGGAAGAGTATTGGTGGGTGGTGGTGGAAGTACTGATCTTTTTTTGTTCCCTTCTTGCTAGCCCCCTGTATTGCACCTCTTTGAAAATCATTGCTTGGCCCAGGACTTGCTAACAGGCATTTCATCTTAGAGAGGAACCGATAACACACAGCAGCCCTGGCACCCTTGTTCCCACTCTCCCTGGAGATATGGGGCCCACTAGCTCAGCCCAGCCCCATTCCTGGATCCTGCAGACCTCAAAAATTGGACAATCTGCCTGGTGCCATCACTGCCCTGGGAAGGGAATGGTACCCTCAGCCAGGAAGGGAGAATGGTACTCATCTGCCCTGGCTAGGACACGTAATCCTGCCAGCAGCACCAGCCCACCTCTGCAACAGGAGAAGGAGATGGATTCATGGTGGAGGCAGAGACATACACGGTACAAGAGTAATATTGCAAATACCTCAATATCTCAGCAGTGTCCTTGTGTTACAATCCGGTATTGTGTTTTTTCAAGTCATGGTACTGGAATATCACCAGCTAAGTCATTGTGTTTTACACAGTGATGTAATTTCACACGCGACACCAGATTATGTTGTGGTCAGAGATGAAAAAACAATGTTTCTCCTCCCTATGGCGTGAAATCCCTCAGTGAGGCACATTGATTTTTGAAGGTAGTGTCAGAGTGCCAGCAACATGGGGATGAGTTATGCTAGGATATAATAGTACCTTGTGATGAGTGAGAGCCAGTCCCCAGGACTGCCAGCCTGCTCCATGTCCACCTCTTTCTTCTGTCTGGAAATCACTGAGTAGAGGATGGAGGACATGGCCATGAACAGTGCACTCAGCTAATCATCTCTTCCCTCCCTACAGGCAAATGCAGGGCTCTGTGAGCTTTCTGGGACTTGATATGGTCCCTGTGTGGCTCCAGTGGCTCGTAATAAAACTGGATGATATGGGGACATGAGAACAGAGACGGGAAGACAGAGGAGTGATGGACTTTGTTGTGGATCAAGCAACATGTCAGTGGCATAGCTGGAAAGAACCTGCAGGCTGCCTAGCCTGGCTCCAGTCCCCAGGGCAGGCAAGGCAGCTTTGGCCCCTTGTCGCTCATTGCACCTCCTCTGTCTCCACTGCAGGTTCTGGGCCAGCTTCACCCATGCTTCAGTTCCATTTGTAGTCACATTTGTCATATGTGAGTATAAAAAACCAAACTGATAGCTGACTGCACCTGAGAGAAAAACAGCTTTCCAAGTGAGAGAGAGGTGGGAGTTTTGAGAAGGCAGGAAACTTGCCAAATGCCCTTGTTGGTTCCAGCTACGGGTGCAGGACTAGCTTAACCCTAAGGCATTCAGGGCCTCTGTGCAACTGATTATGGGTATGCTTTAAAGGGGACCATTGGAAATTTAACAGTAAATGGCATCAGCTTTCTGGAAAACTTCATAGAAGTGTCATTTGAAAGACATTTTTTTCTGAGTTTTCTGGACCTGATTCTGATCTCATGCTAATGTGACAGGGATGTGCTGGTTTTACTTCAGAGCCAGCCACACTAGATGTTTCTCTGATTGTCTGGTTGGAAGGGAGTAATTACATTTGCTCTCTTTTTCCTAATTCAAAACCCACTCCACTTAATCTCCATGGTGTGTACGTCATAAACTTGCAGCTGCTGAATGTAAGACCTGATGTTATTTTGCGTGTACATAACTCCATTGATTTTCAGAGCTGCTTCTGACTTACATGAGGAAATCCTGACTGTGAAGACTTTTTCTGCCACTTTTTCCAGACTGTGTATTCTAGATCTCTCCACATTATGGCACGAGTCACATAGTAAGCATCCGACAGGTCATTTGTGTTATGTCTACAGTAGAAAAAAGACCTCACTGGTTTCACATGAGGAAGTTGAGTTCTAAATGTGTCTGGAAAAAAAGTAAAGAAAAGGGATAAAAAGATGCCACCAGATAAACATAATGTGCATATTCGTTTCCTCCAAAAGATTTACTTAAGCAAATAAGGCACAACCATTTTCAAAGACACTTCTTGGGGTTTTTTTTTGTATTTTAAATGGATCACCTTGAACAAAAGCCATATTATGAGGGAAAAAGAAAACAGAAAACAAGTCTGACCTTGAGCAAATTTGGTATGGTAGTGATTCACCCTAGTGTCATCTTAGATAGTCAGCATCAGCTAATCATAAACCCATGATTGTTGTATATAAGTGTGAGTGTATTTATATAAATATACATATTTATGTATGACCACTCAGAATTAGGGAAGAATGCAGCATCTCTCACACACATGACACGAATTAGTTTATAAGAACTCATTAAGGGGAGATCCTTAAAGTGCATATAGTAGTTCTAAGATGCTGCTTAATTCTAACAGCACTTATGTGCTTTTCTGACCTGAGTTGTAAGAATTTATTTCTACCCATATTGAAATCTGTTGAAAGACCCGCTCAGGGCTGCTCTCTCAGCCTCACTCAAGAGCTTCACCTCTGCCTACATATAGTGAAGCCCGAAGTGTTTTCTTTAAACACTTGAAACAGAAATAATGTATTCAATATGGAAACATAAGCAGAGCTTGGTGTCTATATCTAGGGAAGCTGTCAGCAGAAGGTGATTGGCAGCTATAGCCAATGGGTACCCCTTATTCAGAAGAGGTTTATGAAGCATTTGTCCATTAAGGCTGCTTGTGAGAGGTCCCACTTTCTAGGCCATTAAAGCAAACCAGGCTTTTCTACCACTTTGGCTGGACTGGTGAAAGGTGAGAGCTGCTGGGGAGCCAGTGGGGCTGCTCCGCCAGTTACTGCACATCTGCAATGAGGGCAAAAGCAGGGATCTATGAAAGCCCGAGGGAGAGAGGGAAATAAAATCATTTGTTCCTGTGTGAAATTAGAAAGGAGCACAAGATATTTGTGCTGGGTGTGTTTTCATATGTCACTTTATGGGCATTAAGCAATCTAAATAATTACTGGTTTACAAACTTGATGGCCCTAGTTGTCCACATTTTATCTTACCTTATTGTTTTTCAAAGAGGTTCAAAACCAGACAGAACATACTATTCCTCCTCACTCAGTAATGTTTATGTTTGGAAATGAGATTAGAAATCTTCAAGTGAAAGAGTCTTATTTCAAGGAGATAAAATTGCTTATTAAACCTGCCCTTAAATCCAATTGACTGACCAAACCCTAAGTGTTGCAAAGTGCAAACGTTTCTGTGAGCTAGAGTTTTCTGCTACTTTCACTGCTGCAACAGCCAAGCTATTGTTAGGCAATAGGTGTAAGTGTAGGAGTATATGGGTGGCTGTTTGTAAAGAATGGATAATACCCTTTATGCAAATCTTCTTTTAAGTTTTAGCACTAAATACAACTCATTGTCTCATGTGTTTGTTCTTTGGTCAAACTGTCTTTGACTCACACTACTTTCCAGAAATGCTCCTATTTTTTTTTTTTTTTTGAGTCCTGAAGCTATCTATCAAAATGAATATTTTTTTTTCTAAGAAAATTCCCTTTAGAAAGAAGGAAGTAGAAGAGAACAAAGGCAAACAGCCTGTGACAATGACTCATTATGTTCCTTATAAATTATAGCTGTGAAGTCAATGCAAATTGTTTCTCACAGTTTCAAAACCCACTATAAGACAATAACTTAGGGCTATAGAAAGAGAAGCACCTACAGAAATAGTGGCTTTTTTCCTGTAAACATAAAGAAGTGTGCAACAAACAGTAGAGTTATTTGGAAAGCACTTGAAGATGTACAAGTAGATTAATTTCATGTTGTAGCATGCAAAACTAAAACAGAATCAAACTCTTGAACTTGTAGCTCTTGTGGTACTTATTAAGCCTGAAATTTCTGTAATTTGGCGAGCTGCCATTACATGCGGCATTACTAATAGGGAAAAGGTCTGAAACCTTCAGGAGAAGTGGCAGATGTTTGGCCTCTAGAGCTCAATCTACTTTGACATGCAGCAGTACCTTCCTTCTCTGCGTAAGGAGTGAACTTGGTGGCATGTTTGGGCTGCAGAAGAGCAGAGCACTCTAGCACACCACTTTCTTGGAGGGGAACAGAAAGGATTGTGGATCTTGGTCTCTGTGCCAGCTCAGGGTTCAGGTGCTCTGTTATTATTTCCATTGGGAATGAGAGAATGTCCAGAGCCCAATGTGCACACTTGCTTTGCTGTGAAGCTTGCCTATTTGCTTTGCTTCCAAAACTTTGCTGATAGAGCCCATGCTGTAACAGATGCCCACAGGTACAGTTTCTGTCTGAACCAGGTTGGGTAACAGAGCTCTTGAAGAGTGTAGCATGAGTCTCCAGATATGTTTGTGGTTGCTTGAAGTCCTAGGTTCTTACTCAGGAAGATGAAGCCTTAGTGCCATACTTTCACATCTACCTTCCCCTGGCTACTCTGCTGGCATAGCATCTCAGACAGCACTTGAAACCAAACCAAAGGTCTCCACAGTTAAAAGCACAAACCTTTATTGCCCTGTTCAAAAGACCCCGTGGCTATGGCCTGCAATGAACCCATGCCCTCTGTAGAGCAAATACCATGAAGGAATACCTAATGTACAGTGACTAGCAGGTGGTGACCTCACTTGATCTGCTCTGCAGTCACCAGTGGCTGTCTCTCAGAAGAGAAAGGTCTATTAAAAATTTAAGGCAAAGATCTTCAGGCTAGAGTCCCTTGGTGTTCAAGTCTGTTACTCCTAAGCACGCCTCTTAATTGTGCAATGCCACCACATCATTGGTACACTGGAAATCTCGTTGTTTATATAATAATTTTTTATGTCTTAGCTCTCTTTGAGGGTGAGAAAACAGATTTGGAAACTTTCCTACTGTACCTTAAAGAAATGTCTTAACTATCAACATGAGCTAGCTGAGTCACCACCAAAGTCATCATGTCTCTAGGCATACACTACAGCTGTATTTTACAGAAGAAGCATTTTAAAAGCAATTATATGGATGCCTGTATAGATACGTACTTACAGCCCTCATTTTTGTTTCAGATAATGTGCTTTAAGGATGTATAAGGATGAACTTGCTCAGATCTGGCTTTTACAAATTCTTCAGCAGTGTGACTGAATTCCAGCTCATTCTTTCCTTAGATGGATAGATCTGGCAGTGTATCATAAGGGATATTTTCCTGTTATTTTAAGAAAGCAAGGTCTTTTTACTTTATCTTTCCATTAAATTACAAAGAGTTTCCTTGAAGCCATACCTTATCATGCATCCTGGCCAGCACGGAAGCACTTACTCCTGATCATTACCCATTGAAAGGTCCTTTGAGGAAATGGTTTGAACCTTTGATCTTAAGAAAACTGTTTGATATCACATATTTTATATCCTATGTGTATTTCTCTAGTGTAGCATTATTAATAGTTCTGCTTCTTCCACCGACTTCTTCAGCTGCTCATCTTTTAGATAACAACTTGCTTTCCACCATTTGCCAAGAAATGATACTTATTTCTTGTTAAGAGCAAGCATGACGTCTTTCCGGTGTTTTCAGAGACAGAACTCCAATGACAGTGGACTGGATTAAAGGAATATTATTTCAAGTAATCTTTCTATAGGTAGTAATGGGAGCACCATGTCTCTATTAGCTCCCCAAGCTCTGGGCCAGACTGTCACTCCTCCTGTTCCATCTTCTAGCCCTCTGTCATGCTCTACACCTTGTATCCGTGTGAGCTTCCCTGGGAGCTAGGTGGGCAAAGTTGCACTCCAGTTTTACCTGGCCATTGTGGGTCATGAAATAATGCTGAAATAAATTAGATAATGGCCAATGGGAGGTGGAGAATTCATGTACCCCGATAAATCAAGCCCTCAGTTTGATAGATATGTGAGCTTATGAAGGAAAGAGGAAGACAGTTTTCAAGAAGGAAATAAAAAGGCAGATGGCTGGGGGGAACAACATCATGAAATACAGACAGAGCACATGATAAAACATCTCCTTTTAGTGACAATACTGAGCTGCCATCCTTCAGTGTCTGTTGAGGGTTGCTATACACTCCAGCCCAGCCATGGAACAAAGTAGCTTCAACCAAGAAAGCTGTATGTCCTTAGATCTGGGTGGTAGTGAAGAGATACTGTCACGGGAAGAGTGGATAAGTGACTGCATCTGCACCAACCGTTTCCTTCTTTTGTTAACGTACTCTTTGGTTGGTTCTCATTCCACACAGTTCCTGACCATCCCTTTGTACTTGACAATAAGTGGAAGAGAAGTCAGAATGCAAGCTATTGTAAACAGCTGCATTAATGCTCCCTGCTGATGTAATATTCCCTCCTGCAGTGTTTTGACAGTAATTCAGTAATTGTTTTCGGAGTGGGTTACTCTTTCTTCTGAGAAAAAAAAAGAGAAAGAGGTAGATAACTCTCACATTCTAGTGCCTATCCTCAAAATCCGTCACTGAAACTGATTTCTCTGATGACCTAGCTGAAGCTGGCTATCAGGTTTCAACAACTGGCAGGCAGGACTACCTCAGTAAGGCTGTGTCAGTGCAGGGTTTCAACCATCTTCCTGCCATTCCGGGCGTTGGCAGGGCAGCTGTGTAATCGGGAAATACTCTCTTCTTGTTTTGTTGAATTTTTGCCGCTAAACCCAACGTGTTTCCAGACAAGTATTCATTGTTATTCTTGCACTGCACTCTATTACTTTGTGGTGCTGCAATTAGATGGCCCTGCTCTGGGATCACTTCTAGCCTAGCCTCCATGCTCTCTCAGGAGTTCCATGGTTATAAAGCTGCTAGTAATCGGAGTAAGATGAGATGAGGGAGTTTCCAAGGTTGGCTTTGAGGATTCTTTTTAAAAAAAAATTAATGACACTACCAGCAGCAGCTTGAGTTCCAAACGAGTGCGTTATCATGTCCAGACTCCCATCTGCCATGATTTCATGGTCAGTAAGCCGTGCCAAGCACAAGGG
>NW_010320210.1:24147-38446 GCF_000700745.2 Antrostomus carolinensis
ACACTATCTCTTGGCACAGAACTGCAGAGTGTGCTTAATGGCTGTTGCTTTCCCTCTTTAATATGCCCTGGCTACGATGACATACATATGCACGGTATAACATGAACTCAAATGGCTTTAAGATTTGTTGAGTGAGTAAGTAAAAGAGAAGGGAACACCTGGATCCCTCCATAGTGTCTGATCCTGCACACCATGTGTCTGAGCCACAGTGGGAGTAATTCACCTGCTCCAAGTTTCATTCCAAGAAACACTTTTTGTTACCCTTGTTCCACAAGCTAAGTGAGAACTATAGGGGAATGTTTGACAATATAAGAGGTGCAAGAGATTTGTTTTCCTCTCGTGTTTGGGACTAAGAGCTTCCATTCTTTTCTTCTCTCTCTGGAAGCATGAATGGTTCTAAGAAATATATTAATCTTTTATATATGTTCAAAGCAGAGTAGTCAGTGGTAATGAAACAGAGCAGGAAGATTTTTTTAAAGAAATAAATATCATAATAATACCCAGACAGTTTAAAGAGGTGCTATTATAACTCTGCTTACTGACTTGGATTTCTTTTCCATCTGTTTTGTATGTTTAATTTCACACATGTTGATAAGAGGCAAAAATCAACATCTTCCCTACGAACTTTGTGCAATTAATGGAGCTTCTTCTGAAGATGAATGTATATCTCAGCACCTTTAGAAAGGTATGAGTAATACTTGAAAGGAACCCAGAATCCTTTTCTTTCTTTTCATTTGTGAATGAGATGAAAAGGAAAAGGTACTCGAGGGCCCCCTTCCCACAGCCTCCTGACAGACAAAAAGAAGAAAGAAAGAAGTAACAGTGGAGGTGAGGAGTAGAGGGCAAACAGGATCTGTGAATGGTAAGGTTGGGACAGCACAATGCAGCATAGAGAAGAAAGGAATGAGTGGGTGTTTCTGTTTTAAATGCTCCCCAGTGCAATAACAGCTCTTCTCAATGGCCTCGAGTACTGACAGCACCCCGAAGACAGGTCCCACCTATCTATTTCGCCATACACCTGCCCGACAGTGACAACGTCAGTCTCAAGAAAGGGCAGCGTGTATGCATTTGGTGTGTGCAGTTGTCTTTTTTTTTTTTTTTTTAACCTCACTAGAAATATAAGATCTAATATATGTTTCCACATCTCTTAGTTGCCAAGTTCAGAGTTGAAATTCATCAAAATGTTTAACAGACTACAGTGCAGCAGAGCACATGCTTAAAGTATCTCAGAAGTGAGATCAAATTTCCTTCCACTTCCACCTCTATTCTTGGTCTTTGTTTTTTTCTCACTTAGATGATTAAATTTATTAATTTTCTCTTCCGTATATATATGTAGCCTTTGAATGCCTATTTTTATGCACTTGGAGGCACATTAAAGAAGGCTGCTTTGTTTAGGGCTGTTGATTTGAAATAACTTATAAGAAAACTAGAACTGAACAACATATTTTCTTATAGAAGTGATTTATTTTCCCAAAATATAGAATTTCAGAAGATCTGAAGCAGGATTTGGCATGGTTTTATGAATAGTTTTGTTTGAGTTTTGCATAATTTCTTAACATTTTCTGAAATAGGTTTTCTGATTTTTTGTTTTGGGGCAATAATTAATTTCAAAGTTTGTCTGTCTGCATTTAATGCTAATTTTTAAAGGGATAAGAAAATCCAAGGAACAGCTAAAAATTGCCAAGTTGAAAACAAAACATCCCACTCTGAGTTGAATGAAAAGTTTCAGTCAATAGTAAACATTTTTGTTGTCTTGTTATTATTGTATTGCCTAGTAAAAAATGTAGTTTCAGACTAAACCAAAACAAATGAAAATTATTTTTTTCTTGAAAGAACTGAAAACTGAACTTTTGAAAACTGTAATTGAAAGCACACAAGTAAGTTGGAAAGGGAAAGATATATTCTGATGCAGATAATCTACCCACCACCAACTGAATAGTCATGGTCAGCCATTGGTTGAAATGAAATGGGATTTATCTAATTTGATTTCAGCATCTAAGATTCTGCTGTCTAAACCTGAACTAGTCCCTGTAAGTTTCTTTTATAGACAACAATATGAAAGAGTTCTCGGAACATGTATCACATCATCTCTCTCCAGTACCTTTTTAGGATGGGATGGCTCAGAAGTTCCTATTTCTTTCCTTTGGCTGTAAAAAGAGACCAGTGGCACTGCTTAGATTTGTACAACTCACTCATGCTAAGCCAAATGGGGTTAATTGTGTAAATTACATGTTTCCAAGGAAATGGAGGTCAAGCCCAATACAGGTGAATTATATTATATCATACAGAATTATTTCGGCATTCATCAGGCATCTTGTATTTTTACATGGATGATCAGGAAATCCAGATCCCAGAACAACAAGCTTCCTAATCACACAGGAATACAGAAGAAAAAGTCCCCTTTGCAAGATCAGAGCCAGTTCTACCAGACATTTTAATGCTAAGTCAGATCAGTCAAGTAATAATTAACTTTAATTGGCACACCCACAAACTGTAACATTTATCCAGTGCAGATGAGTGATTTAAAAATAATGGGCATTCTTATCTTTAAATGAAGAGAGCAAAGAAAATAAACTTTAAGCAATATTTCTAATATTATCATTGCTATTTTACCTCTGATCTGTATGACTAAGACCAGACAGAAGAGTCTCAGCAGGAAAATGTTGCATATTAATTTCTAGTCCTTGTAGTGTAACTAACTATAACCATTGCTTATCTCTAAAATGACTCTTACTATGTGTTATCATATCAGGTGTCAAGGGCAGATACAGCTTTTGAAGGAACTGGACTTTGGGGAGCCAATTAGTTTTTACCTGGCTCTCAAGCATATGGTGGGCAACTCATCTCCCCACACTCAAGTAGAGCAACCTGGACTGTATTTTTACTGGTCTCCTGTTCTTCCCTGTGCTTCAAAAAGGACAATGTAACTGTTTACAAGGAATTCATATCTGAGCTAGACTTGAACTGCACAGCTCAGTTATTTAAGCTCAAGAAGCAGTTTTAAACATTGCATTTTAAACTAAACTCAAGTATGAGATAGGCAGCCACTGAATTAATACCTTTGCAGAAGAAGAGTAATTTCATTACAATTATGAATGAAGTGTGATGTGTCTTCACAAGGATCTTCAGTGGCAGCAATTTACCACTGGGTGTAAAAGGATGGGACACAAAACAGACTGCTAAAAAAAAAAAGAAAAGTATATACTGGCTGAAGGAAAGAAGAGGGGGAAAAGGCAAAAGAAATAAAGTAAATAGAGAAAAGAAAAAAGAATAAGTAAGAATAAATCAAAGTGACTGGAGTGGTTGTGTTGCTGTATGTTATATGGAAGTGGGCAGCAAAATAAAAAAACCCCGTGTATTTAGAAGACAGCAAGTGGTGTTACATGCTGAGTGGACTGGGAAGGATACATTGGTTAATAGCATAGATAATCTGCTTTAATGGGGACAGATGAGATGTTGCTGGCTTTTAGGTATGCTTCCTCTAGTAGTCCAGGGTTCCAAAAATTTTTCCTATCAGTGTTGCAACATGCTTTGCAGGAAATAGCTGAATGACATTAAGATTTGACTATCGTACCTCATTTTTTTTTTTTATTTTGAACAGAATACACTCAGCAGTGCAAGATTATTTAAGTAAACAAAATAAATTGTTGTGTAGGACTATTTGCACATACCTTTAAAGCTTCTAAAATATAGAAAATTGTTTTGTTTTGTTTTTTCCCCCATGAAAAAGTCTTCTATATTTTATTTTCTCAGCCTTTCCCTCTCTCTTAATCTTTCACACTGCTTCTAATACCTTCTGGGTATCTGTAAGGCTGCAATGAAAGGAAGCAGATGAGTGAGAAGTGAGCAGGCAATACTGAAGACGAGCTGTGGTCAGAAAGAAGAGCTTGGAGAAACCAGGAAAAGTGGATTGTGTTACTGAATACAAGGATGAATCAGTAGCTGTTCTGAATTGATTCGGGCTAGGAATCGAAGAGGAGAAAAGGTCTGATGGGGTGTTATTATGCAAACTTAGTTCACAGACTCTTGGTACAGAGTATGATGAGAAGACAAAAAGGGAGGGTCTGCCAGTGCCAGAGAAGAAATCTGATCCAAACCCTTCCCCTTCATTGCCACATTTTTTATTATTCTGCCTTTTTCAGTGTTCATTAGAAATAACTCATACACAAACTGTGACGAAAACAGAAAAAAAAAGAAGTTTTATTTCTCTCGAGGTTAGAAATTAATCTTTTCATAGCAGTCTTTGAGATGGAAAATGAACAACGACACGTTTTGGCAAGAGCTGACAGGACAACTATGGCAGAGAAGTACTTTCCACTGTGGAAAAACAAAAACATTAAACTTCTGTGATCAGTGTTTTGCATAACGAACTGACAAAGAGAACTCAGTAGCATGAAAAAAGACAAAAGTATCCTGCATGCTACTAGAGCAATGAATGGTATATTTTATCTACTTCTTTCAAAGCACAATAACCTTATCAGAAAGATTCACTGATTACATGAAAATTTATGATGTTTCTTTTAAATTCAAGGATCCAATTTGTGTTCCTCAGCACAAGGAAATCAGAAGTTTTGTCTGCTATTGAACATAGGCCAGTCTATGCATTTTCTTCAGAAAGTAAATGGACAAGAAAACACTGATTTAAATAATATCCTTTATGTCTTTTGGCATAACACAAAACGCTTTGTGCTCCAGACTTCACTGCTTTGTTTGAAGTTGAGTAGCAATACAGAACTTTCACAAGTTTGCTGTGCAGACCTTCCTTTAGACTTCTGGGGAGATTTCTTCAAATTGACATGTTTTAGCCTGTGCTTTGCTTAGATTTGTACATTCTTGGTATGCGTGTACACCCTTGTACTCCACAGGGACATACAGTGGTTGATTATAAATGCTCATCAGCAGACCTGCTTCAGATAGGCATGTGCACAAGTAAACACCTATTCTAGAGGCAGCAGAGACCAGAGCTTGAGTATTTGCCCAGATGTCAGGTGCTGCTGAATTTTAATCCTGGGTCTGGCACGGATTTGCTGTGTAGCCTGTGGCAAATCATATAATCTCCCAGCCTCAGAGTCCCCACCTGTGAAGTGAGGATAATAACACTTACAATTTCCTACCTCACAGGCTGTTTTGAGGATTAATGGCTGTCTGAGAAGTGCTTTGTATACTGGAAGTCCTGGCTTATAGGGAGGTATTTTGACTGTGTCTGGGTGAAAATTTGGATCGTTGTTTTGGACTTTTCAGGAAGAATAAAAGAAAAAATTACAGAAAATAACAGCGCCATCTTAACAACTCTTTAGGTGCAAAAGCCAATGCTCTATCAGCGTCTAAGTCTCCTTGTTCATGAAGTGCTTGTACACAAGCTGTACTGTTGGCATCAGCAAATGGCCTTACTCAGTGAAGCATTTGGAGGATTAACTCTTTACTTGAAAATTCCTATATTGGACCCGTAGAGTCTGAATAAGGACTTGAGAAACTGTTGGATCATCTAGTTTAGTTTTCTGCACATTAAATCCTTCCTTTCTTACTACAGTTGCCCATGTATCGAGCTTTGGTGTTACCTCAGCCCATGACAACTACTGAGAAAGGGCATGAACTTTGAGAGGGTACACTCCTGGCACACTGGCAAGGTCATCAGGAAAAAAGGGAGTAAGAGTGCCAGAAAATCCACCAGTCGGGTAGGAATGCAAAAGGGAAACAGAGCCCATTCTTTAACAGCATTTAATTGCCATAGTGGGAGAAGGCAGGATTGTGCACAGGGAGACCCCAAGGGGTCTGAGCTGCCCATGGGTCAGGTAGGGATGACATGCTTTTGGCTGCCATAGCACCAGGGCTGGTGCTCTCAGAAGGTGCTCTTGCCTGCCTTGGCGTGCCCACTCTCACTCCCAGTGTGCACACTGCCTCCTCCGAGAACTACTGAAGAGAAAAACAACCTTCAGAAGTGGGGAGTTATTTTTAAACCCAGCTGAACTTGCTAACATAGGGGCAATGTGCCGATACCTGGAAAGATGCGGTTGAAGGTGGGGGTGGCAAACATGAACCTCTTACACTGGTGTTTCTGCTGAAGTTCCGGTATAGTAAAAGTAGGACTTCAGCCTGAGTAGGAGTGGTAGAATCCAGTCCCTTACGTGGAAAAACAGAGACCATCATTCTCCATTACCTGCAACCATGCATAGTCACTATCGTCCCTGCAGAGTGGGAGTACACCCACTTTTAACTCACTTTGCACAGTCTAAAATGACTACAAAGCAGGGTGTGAAAGGCTGGAATTATTGATGGTAAAATCACAAAATGCCCATGTCATCTTTTCTCATTGTAGCTGTGGACTGAAAAACCAAACAAAACCCCCTTAGCACACGAAGTCTGATCTCACGAAGGCTCGCATTACTTCTGTACTTCCTAAAGCTGCATATAACTGATTACTATCTCATCTTCCCTACTGAACACTTCAAAATGCAATGGTTAGTTAAAAATGACTGAGCAAAGACAGAAATATGAGACCTATTGCTTTGAAATGTACTCTGCACTAAGAGAAAGGGTTTTTTGCTAATGTAGTGGCTAACAATATTTTAAACAACTCTCACTGCTGACTAGAAATTGCCATGGAAAACAAAACACTTTAGCTGGCAGTGACCAAACCTGGGAAGATTTTTGAGTTCACAGTAATCAACTGAAGCCTTTTTGGAGATATCAAACTATTTCTAGATGCATTCATTTTAAAATATTGAAATCTTCTTTGCTCATGTGACACTTAAAAATACCATAATCAATATGTGTTATGTAATGCATTTGTTAAGCATATTTCATTTTCCTAAACCAGACAAGACTGGTAAGAAATGCCTCCACAGAGAAGCTGGCTGGCACAGTTACTGTGGGTTAAGTTGTTTTGTGGTGTCTCCAGATGCCTCTGTGGTCACTCAGTTCTGAAGCAAAAACATTTTATTCTGTCATGATTACTTTGCTTACAGTGTAGGTTAATTTTTCAATAATAAACCTAATTTTCTTTCCACATCCCCCATCCCAAACCTGGAAGATATTCTCAAATAAATAATAAATTAAGTTAGGATATTTGTCAAAGTATTTTTGTTTTCTTCAGACTTGAAGAATAAATGCCTATTTTAGACGAAGAAAGTTGGTGAGAGTGGAATATGTTTATCCAAGGTTGTGGTCAGTGAATATTTCCTTTGTAACAAGCTGCAATAATGATACTGCTGGGCACAGGTAGATTATGTAGAAACTGAAAGGCAGATAAAAGATAGGGGAAATAAAATCCTACTTATTCCAGCACTACACATCACAACTCTTCACGGTGTTTCGTGATATGTCATACATGTTTTATCTATCTCTTTTAGCATTTATTTCAATTTAATGAGAAGTCATTGCAGAGATTGTTTTAGGGTTTTCAATTTAAAAAATAATGCTGCTTTTATACAGCTCTTGGCAGGTAAGTGGGACTGGGAAACACAAGTGTCCCACAGAATCAACCCAGGGAACACTAACGTATCAGGAAGTTTGGGAAGAAACAGGAAAACTGATGGGCTTGGGATTGTGGAAGCCATGAGAAAGAAACCAGCCTTTCCCTCACTGCCTCTTCCTTGCAGGAGAGGACATGAACCAGAAGACAGATAGGAAAACTTGAACCAACTCTCAGTCCTCAGAGTACAAGAACCTCTGGAAATCAAGGACACGACTGCAGGGGAGATCTTTCCTTGCTCTTTTCCTCTCCCTTACAGGCATTCATTCCCACTTTTACAGCACAGTTTATCAGCTGAACTTGAGTTTTTGCTTAGGGGAAGAAAAATCTTAAAAATAAAGAAAAAGACAAACAATAAAAGCCCTATCAGAACAAATTTAAATCTCCAAATAATTTGCCACTTCAAACATCTGGTGCTGGGCAATGTTTGGGTGACCTGTCAAGAGAACAAAAGGATAGATGTGCTCCTATCTGAAAATCAGTCCTAAACTCAGAAGGCAGCCTCAAAAGCACAAAATCTTCCTTCCTTCCTTCCTTCCTTCCTTCCTTCCTTCCTTCCTTCCTTCCTTCCTTCCTTCCTTCCTTCTTCCTTCCTTCCTTCCTTCCTTCCTTCCTTCCTTCCTTCCTTCCTTCCTTGTCTTCTGCCTGCTTGTTTGCCTCTTTCTTTCTTAGCGTAGTCAGATGGTGATGACTTGGAGCTGGGTGTAAATGCCCTATTAAAACTCACGGACAATAGCCTATCTCCAGGGTTTTAAGTTTTATTTTTGCCTCAGCTGTAACTCCCAGCTAGACAATGTCTCATTCCCTCTGTCCTGTCCTGCTTGATGTTCTCCACCTGTAGAGTGGAAACACAGAGGAGCAAGTGGCTAAAGCCCTTTTTCTAATCCCCACTGGGATACAACTCCACAGCCATTTTGCTCAGCAGCAAAGCTGGCTTCTGCTGTTCCCACATGCTCCACTCAGCCCATTTCCGCCAGCTCCTTTCCCTCCTTGTGCCCCAGTTCACCGCAGGGCATTTCAGCAACCTGGCTGAGTGAGGTGGCTTTGTAAGCAGTCGTGTCGGCACAACTGAGGGGGTGGCAACCTGCAACTGGGAGGGCAGAAATAAAGTGTGGGGGAGAGCAGGACTCTTGCAAGCCTGTTTTGCTGCCAAAACAAATAGATGGAGGACCGCACCCCAAGGCACTGCAGCACCCCATGGCACCTCAGCAGGATGATGCAAAGATCCTGCGCGCTGAGCAGGAAGCCACCGAGAGCTAGCCAACATGCAGTGGTAGTGGTGGGGAAGTACTGGAGGTGCCTTCACTGCAGAGTAGAGGTGCATGAGTCAGGGCTGCCAGAGATGCACCCTGTCCACCTGCAATCTGGCTGGTCCCCTGCAAAATGGCTGGATGAGAAACAGCCTTCAAAACACGGTTTCAAGGAGGAAATGATTGCAGCTCTGGCACCCACCACTCAAGTACCTTCGTGGTTAGGGCATCAGCCTGGCAAGAGGGAGGCATAACACCTGTGCCCTCCTCAGCCTTGAGGAGGGATGGAGGCTGCACAAGCATGTGTCTGCCTGGCTATCAGACTGTTGCTGGAGCAGAGGCAGGGATGTGCCCTCACTCCTGGTGAAGGTGCATAGCTGCATAGTGCAGCCTGTGCCGTTCATTCATCGGCAATAAAATGTTCAGGGAGCATCGTGCAACCGTGTGTGGTTCCAGCTGCATCTGAACCATTCTCACACATGAGCCATTCCCAGCTCTTTGACTAGGCTAATTTTGCTGGACCATATTGCAAACTTGACATTAGGCTGAAGTGCAGTTACCTAAATTCTGTTTGACATGTTTCCTTTCCATTCATACATATATGCAAGGAACTCTTGCAGGAGAGTTTGGCAGGGCCATAACCAAGTTTCACAAAAAATTGCAGCACAACTATTTTTCTCATATACACAGTGTTTGGATCATTGTTTTGCTGTGGTTATTAGTGGTATCACTCCAGTGATTTCCGTAAAAGGACTCCTGGGATGAATCTAGCCCACTGAATTAACCTTAATGAGGCACAGAGGAAACTACCAGCTTAAGGGGGAGTCATTAGTCTTGTTATGAAAGAGTTAACACCCTTTGAAAGATTTCAGGAACACGCCCTTTCATTGTCTGTTTGTTTTCTACTCCATAAAGCCTCCTTGTTTAGTTATCCCCTTTCTCCCCTGTTCTGTATTGCCCACTGCAGCCCAGCTACACCCAGGAAGGGACACCGTTTGGCTTGTGGTGGCAGTATCACAAGTGCAGACTTCTCACTTCCCTCTTACAGGTTGAAAATTTTGTTGGCAAACATTTTTCTTAAGTTGCTATCTGACGTGACAGAAACTAGTATTAATGAGAAAACAAAGGAGGACTTCTTTTCCTTTTCTCTCAGGACTGCCAGAATGGCTTCAGGAGGTTGCAGAAGCAATGGGGTGCACTTCTCCCCCTCTCATGGGGACCTAACCAAGTCACCATGGAAGCTGATAAGGAAAACTCCCTTTGCATTGTTTCACTTACCAGCTGCCATCACACCTCTTACTGCAGTCACTGCACTTGGTCAGGCTAAGGGGGAAAGAAAGAGAAAGGTGTAACTAAAGAGCCCCCCCCCAGACCCTGGGAGGAAGAAATCTCTCTGGCACGTTATAGAGCAGTTTGTGAGCTGTCAGAGCTGTGCCTATTCCCAAATTACAGGGCACACCATGCAGTTTTAATGTTGCTTTTGAGTGCCTATCCTGCTCCTCGCATTGGTGGAGCAAGGCTAGGAAGACTTGGCATAGGCAGATCTAGTCTCTTTGCAGGTGGAATTGCACTGTGGGCTCAAAGTGAGTTAACACCAATATAACCACGGATCTGCTACAGCCAGGAGAGCTGCTGCAAAAGAGTAGCCAAGCAATAACTGCGGGAAGACTAGACACAGCCAAAAGATTCAGGGAAGGTCTTGTATTTACAAGAGCCTCATACTCAAGAAATGCATCTTCCTTCTTTCTGCCAACATATACGACAAAGCGTTTGTTCGTTTTTATTATCCCAGGCGGGCTTTGAAGCAGAGAAGTGCCTGAGGACTTTGTTCCAGGGAGGAGTGTTTAGATGCAATCTGAAAGAGCCGTGGAGAGCAGCCCAAGCTCTATCATCGAGGTGGAACTTGTCCAGAGCCCCTTTGGAGCTGGCTACACCCTATTACGCTGCAGTGACTGCCGGGTACATATCTACCCCTCTGCGGTATGGTTCCTGATACTATTATTAGTAATAGCACCCCAGCACCTTCAGAATGAAAAGCTCCTGTTTGAGGTGGGGGCCCCGATGGTGTGAGTCACTAGGCAAACACTTATTAAAAGGAGAGGCCCTGCTTTCAATCTGGTTTAGGCTATGCTAATTCTAGACGGCTCAGAGACACCACCTATTCCCTGTGATAGCTCTACTAGCTGGTTTAGCTGGCTTTGCTGTTCTTCTGGCCCAGATATTTAAGTACATTTAGACACCTAACTGCCCTTGACATTAGATAGGTTCCTAAATAATTTAAAAAATCTGCCCGTTTGTTCCTGTTAGCTTGCAAAATTTTTACTCAGAATGCAGAGTCAGAAAAAAAACACTCAAAAAGCCTCCATCAGGCAAAACACAGCAGCCTGTTACAGTAACCATAAATCAACTGACTACAGCAGTCAGTCACTTTCTCCTCTTCATCACTGTAGGATTTTTTAACACCCTGTAAGCAAAGCAATTAGGCACTTTCCTTTGGACATCTTATATTTGATAAGAAGATGCAACATAGTAGAAATCAAGTCTCTGTGAGAAAGGTGCACGCATGTCTTGTGCTCTGTGGTATCAAGAAAACTAAACACAACTGAGTAGCTAGTAGAAGTAGAACGTGCACTTCTGGAGTTTCACATGTCTTAGACAAGAAATTGCAAAGGCTCAAACAGCACACCTTTGCTGCTGCTGCTAAAGACATCTCTACAAAAGCGGGGACTGCAGCATTTCTCCTACGATGAAGGGCTCAGAGAGCTGGGGCTGTTCAGCCTGGAGAAGAGAAGGCTCAGGGGGATCTTATAAATGTATATAAATACCTGAAGGGAGAGTGTAAAGAAGATGGGGCCAGGCTCTTCTCAGTGGTGCCTGGTGACAGGACCAGAGGCAACTGGGCACAAGCTGAAACACAGGAGGTTCCATCAGAACATCAGGAAACATTTTGTTACCTTTAGGGTAACTGAGTCCTGGTCCAGGTTGTCCAGAGAGGTTGTAGAGTCTCCATCCTTGGAGATATTAAAAAGCCATCTGGATACAGTTCTGGGCAACCTGCCCTAAGTGGCCCTGCCTGAGCAGGGAGTTGGATCAGATGACCTCCAGAGGCCCCTTCCAACCTCAAACACTCTGGGATTCTGTGAAAAGCCTGTAGCCATTATTTGATTTTGAAGCATTTGGAATGTCTCATACACCTACTGGATAAAAGAGTCTGTTTCATGTACTTCCAAGAATGCTGTAATTGTCCACATTTCTTAACGAGACACACAAAAGCCTCTGATGGTCACAAGGACCACTGAACCCAAGGGCTACTTGGACCAGTGGTACTTGTCCAGAAGAAGACTATCTATGCTGACCTTCTGCAGTCTTTAGGAGACAAAGTACACGAAGAAACAAGAACCCTGGAATCACTTCAGTTCTTCCCAGTGGAATCAATTCCTATTGGCACACACATTACCTCAGTTTTGGAGCACAGCTCTTTTGCAGCTAGTAGTTGAATGGGTGTCACTCTCAGGGGCAGGAGCCAAACAAACTATGGAGCATCTGTGTTTATAATTTTTTGGAAGAGCCACATGTGGAATGTATGTGAAAATGATGTAATCTGGCATGGTAAATCTACTTTTCTGGAAAAAAAAAAAAAAAAAAGGAAGAAAAGGAAATAAAAAATAGTTGTGGATGTTGACATATGTTGGCCTGTGCCATTCCTACCAATGACATTAAAAGAGACTAGGATCTTTTAATCAAAACTAATTGCCTTTCTCTTTATTCCATTACTGATGTGTCCATAATTTAATTATGGGAGGTCTGCACACACACAAATCCCAAATCCCATGACAGTTTAAAAAGAAAGCTTTAAAGTCATTTTTGCTAAGGCGGAAAGAAATCGCATGTCAAGTACAGGACTATCAGCCTGTTCATTAAGTAATCACAAGTGACTCTCTTTCTTGCTACAGTGTGGTATATCTTCTCCAAATGTTGTTACGTGCCTACTGTTCGCTGCTCCCTGTGATGCAAATGTGCTTTGCATGTATACACACATTTGATCATAATGAAAGTGAGTCCCAGATTTTTATGAGCATCCTGAGAGCCTGGCTGTGACGGACCATGCAGTCTAACAATGGTACTTGTTTCCAACACAGCCCTAGTGCTGGATCTTTGCCTGGAAGATACATGCAAGCAACACTTTTTTTTTTTTTTTTTTTTTTTTTTTTTTTTTAAACTGAGTAGAGTAAGTTTAAGAAAACTGATGTTAATTTAATGTTAGAGAAAATAGGAAATAAAAGTTACAGTTCCTAAAGCAATCTTCTTTTGGCCATGTTGTGCACTGAAAGCCTGTCCTAGTCCCATCTCCTCTCTTGTTCGTTATGTTTGTCTGTTTTTTAAAGAATGCTGTAAAATGGGCAGGATACAATGTGATGTTTTAAAGATCTCAGGCTTTAAATTGCCTCTTTTTAGAAGTTTCAATGTGTTCCCACTCTCAAGCAGAGTTAGTTATTACAGGTTAAGTTCAGAGAAGGATTTGTGTCAGTTTTCTGTTTGTGAGTTTGTACATCAACCCATAAAGCACACCAGCCTCACCCAGGGCTGCACACCCTCAAACTCATCCCATGCCCTTTCTGCAGCTTCCTTTGGCAGCTCTCCAGGAAAAGAATCAACAGAATTTAATGCTGTCCTTCCCCTGCTTCAGAGTAATACAGCACATAACAGTGCTACCAACACTGCCTTGGCTTGGATTGATGGGATTAAAAAGGTGCTCAAACGGCACAAGTCTGCCACAGTGCTGACCACAGAGGTTAGACACAAATTGTACCATGTACCCCCTTAAGCTAATTTGGCTGGTCATAGCCCAGAGACTTGCATTTAACAGTCTTGAATATTTATAGAGAAGATGTAGAGGAAGAGGAGAATGATCTTGTTCAGGCACAGAGATGATGATAAGTAAATAACTAATTCATATAGCTTGTTAGAAGAAGCAAGATAGAGAAGGATTGTTTTTCTTCCCACATGTAGCAAGAATCTGGAGGATGAAGTGTAAAACCTCTTTGTACCTGAAACATTTGAGATCATCTTAGGTTGGGAGGAATTGCCCTCTGGAGGTGTCCTGTGAGAAATGTTGGGAGCCAGCATGCCTGGTCTGGACTATGTGCTTAGCTTTTACCAGCTGATGTTAACTGAAGCTACTCTTCTCCAAATATATATATATTTTGTAACAGATGTTGTACACAGTGAGTAAAGTGTAAGGGCAATACTTTCACACCCTTCCTCTTTCAGGCCATAGCAAGATGCATTTCATTAAGTCAGAAAAATCTTTACACATTATTTTGGGGCATTATAAAAGAAGACAGTCTACCACAGGTTGATTTCTCCCCTCTCCTCTTTTCCCCATGGTCCCCAGCTCTGCACTATCTACGTAAAACACTAAGGTCTGACAATGGGGATGCTTGGGCTATAGGGAAGGGAGGAGATTCCCCTCACCAAAATTTAAGTGTTTCTAAGGGAATGAAACTTGTTGCACTGATATGTAATGCAAAACTTCCCATACCGATTCAGAGAATCGGCTTACACCAATTTGACCGAA
>NW_010320210.1:38494-61200 GCF_000700745.2 Antrostomus carolinensis
ACGGAGAGAAATGAGCACTTTTGGGGCATAATTCACCTGTTGATTTTAGATGACTGCTTTAAAATGAGGTGAGAAGGGGACAGGTGTATAGCAATACTTTCCTTGTGTACTTTCCCAGCTATCAGTGGTCTACAGCTCAGGTCTTCTTTGTGAGGTTCTTTGGTCCCAGAGATAGAGAGCCTCCCTATGAGGTCAGCTTCTCAAGTAGGTTTGTTTGAGCATGATATTCTATACTCATTGTCTGCCCTTCAGTTACACCTGATTTATCATGTAATAAATTACAGTAGAATCAGAGCCTTTTAATTTTTAGACTACAAAAGTACAAATAGTCTTCCTATACAGGGAAGATGAGCATGGCTGCTGTGCTGATTTGCAATCCTACTTTCAAATGCTGAAACAACTTCAGTTTCTCATGAAGGAAGACTGTCAGTCTCTGCATGTATGTTCTTGTGGCACGTTTCCAGCAGGAAGACAATACATCAAAACATCATTGTTTCAACATGCTCTGACTTCTTCTAGACCTTCTTCAAGTTTAGACTATTTTGTACTCAGAGTGAGTTTTCAGTTGTAGGACGTCCAAAGTTCTTCCTGGAAAATGTCATGGAGAAGTAAGGGTTTGGGTACTATATAACATATACACACAAGTCTGACACAGCTGAGATGCACTGTATCAGCTACACATGTACCACGCAGATGGCTGGCACATGCTTAGCAAGTTTCTCATGTCTCCTATGTATCAGGTGATCCATTGTGAATGCATGTGCTGAAGATCTGATGCCTTTGAGGAGAGTCAGGCTTCTCATGTGTTGACCTGTCCATGAGCAAGAGAATATTTGTCTAGGCCTTCCAGGCAACAAGATGACACTTTTGTAGAAAAGGTGAAATTTCTTCTTCTTCTCGGTCAAGATTTCCAGGTGGAAAAGAGGATATGTCCAGCTTCTGCATAGGACACCCAAGCTTTGCCCAGTCAGCCTGCAAGGCAGGAGCCTGGATTGCCTTGTCCCGTTTTTCTGTTACCTGCCCTGGGAGAGTGTATGAGAGTGTGGGGCCCTGGCACGTGCCTAGCTGCATCCCAGATGTGTCCTGCCCTCCTGGAATGGTAGTGAGGCCAGTGCTGTATGTCCAGTAATACCTGTAGTCCCTGATGGGATGTGGGGTGGGCACCAATTACTGAATTCTCACCTCCCATGACACCCAAATGATCTGGCTGTGGAGGTAGGAGGAGGTCTTCCAGGCAGAACCTGTCCCAGTCTTGTCTGCCCTCAACAGACACTTAGTCTTTCTGGGTTAGCTTGCTGTACAAAAGCAAAAAAAAAAGGAAAAAAAAAAAAAAAGAAAAAACCAGACAAAAGTAAGAAAATTAAGCATAACACCTAGAGGGAGAATTTGTGGCTGGAAGGAAGCCCAGGTAAACAAAATTACCTCTGAAACTCAGCTCTTCCCTATGCCCAACACTTCACTGGTGCAGAGTATGGGAGTTACTTTTCTCATTGGAGCAGGACTGGAGAAGTTTTCTCTGTTTGCAGCAGTGTCTCATGACAGTGGTAGAGACAAAGTCATAAAAGCATCTCAAGATGCAAGATCAAGGACTTCTTAAAAGGCTACTTTCTGTTGTAGTAAAAGCACAAACCACTGTGCCTGGTTCTGTGCAATACAGCAAACAACTCTGGATTCTGGATCAGAGTTACATGTGATGAAGATGGACATAGCTCTTTTTGATGCTTTAGTGGGAAGACATTGTTTTAACCTAGATAACTGTCTGGATCACCATGTACTTTGAATTTACCACCATTTATTTTTAAATCAGAGGAAGCTGCTTGACTTACGAGAAAAGGACTGTTTGCAGCATGTCTCGAGATACTCAGCCACCTCTGAGGAGCATGGGGCCCTCACACTGGACATGTAGAAGGAAAAAGGAATTTAAGATGAATCTCTTTATTAGAAGAGAGCATCAGGCTTTATAGTTTGATAGCCTCCAATAAGGATCTGTTGGGATTGTCAAGGTCAGTGTTTGGTCTGGAGAAATCCCAGTAATTGTTAAGAGGTTTTCTGTTATGAACTCACAACAGGACACATCGTATGAGGTTTTTGGTAAAGCTCACAATTAGGTGAGTAATGATGCTGGAAGGTTAAGTAATAATAAGACTATGAAAACATATTAAAACCTTTTCCCCCTCTATTATGACCATGAAATACAATCCTCAAAAGCTGCAATTGTGCAACTTCATGGAAGGGCCCACAAGTAGGTATCACATCCAATGAAACCAAAACCAAAATCCTTATTGATAAATGAAGCCTGCTTTTCTCATTCAGTTGCCTCTAATTGTAAACAGTTGTCATGCTGGATGTTTTTGCTGTTTGGAGGCTTTGCTGAGAAAACATGGCTTTGAAAATCAAAACAGAGAGCAGAGCTACACCATCAAGTTAGGTCATTTTATGGCTCTTGACAGTATGGTGCAATTTTTAAATTTTGATTTTATTTTATTTTTTTGCAACTAGAAAGGATATAAGCATATTGAAAGTATTACGCAATGAATTTACCAAGAGCATTAGAACTTCAGGAGAGGCAATTCTTGTCTTCTTGTTCAGAGAAAAGTTGGGATATGATGCCTTCTGTTATGAATAAGAGTTACCTAACAAAAACTGACCTCAAGCTTAAATGCCCAGGGCAAAGATGCTGACAATACATCCCATCTGCTGCTCCTCTTTTAAGGTGGGAGATGTGCGTCCTCCATTCATGAAACTCAGAAAGATGTAGTTGAACTTTATATCACAGTAGATATATCTTCAGGGTGGTTTTCAGGGCTCTATATTTCATATTCTGGTCTCTCAATTGAATGGAGATGGATGGGAGATTAATAAATTCTAGCATAAAACCTACATTTCATTTGTCAACATTTCGTCATATTCAGGAGAATTCTGCCTTTTTGGCCTAAAAAGCAAATAGTGTAGAACTGGAACAAATATTTGAACAATTCAAGTGCCGTGAGCCACATCCCTGGGTACCACCCAGGGACCACAGTCCCTGCTTCTGCACAGCCTCTGCTCCCTGTGGTTAACCCCAACCCATTGCATGGAGGGGCTGAGCCCAGTGGAGGTTTCGGGTCTGCCTCTGCGCAGCAAAGCTAGCTAGCTGCTCGCTGAGCCCACCACAGGAATGCCACCTATGTATATCACTGCCTCCTCCAAGGATCATGAAGTATTTAGCGGTGGAAGAAGATGAGAAATAACTTTCCTGTCCACAAAGAGTTTTTGAAATGTCAACATTTTTTTCTTGCTTAACCCATGACAAAAAGATGTCCTCCTGGAAGGAAACTCTGGAGGATAATCAGGAAAATATGGATTAAGGCAAGATATTTAATGCAGCAGATAGACTTTTCATTACAGTGAAGTTGAAAAGATGACTTTAAAATCTTCTACTTTAAACTTTATTCTCTAGTGTAAAATTGTACATTGAGAGCAATTTCTCAGTAGGAAATAAATGTCTCATTATACAAATGTTAAAATGGAAGGCTTTTGTCAGCTTTGGAAAAAGAAGTCTTCTTGTGCAGCAGGCCAATTCTTCTATGCAAAAGAAACATTTTTCTGATTAAACAGTATCCAAAACCATTTAAAGGGAAATTGCCTATTCAGTGTTACCTGTGTACAAAGTAAGGAGATGAAATTTTGTGAGTATTTGTGAACAACCTTGGTATGACTCTACAAGTTACTTACAAATGGATACATGAGGCAAAAAGAGTACGATGGCCTGGTCTTGTGGTAGACTGAACATCTGGGAGGCAAGTGTAAAACAGTCTCATGGCATAAATTTGGAAATAAATTATTCTAATTTCACAATATCAACAAAATATTTTACATTCAAAAAATGAGATGGAAAAAACACATGGAAGGAGGTAAAAATGTTCTTGCTGAACTCTAAAATTTCAGATCTTCAGTGCTATTGTGCTCCTTCTGCAATGGTTACTTTAAAAACACTTCAGTTTCAGCTGGAAGAAGTTTGGGTACATCCCAGTGTCACAGCAACCGTAGCTAATCAGGCCCTGTCCACGGGTAAATGTCCCACTACTGGAATTAAAATAATAGACTTGCAGCTTTGGTTTTCAAGTTTGCTGCCCGAAGTATTACACAGCACCATTTTATATAAATTTCAAAAGGTGCATTTTGAAAAACAAAAATATCAACAAAGTCTTATACAACTTAATGGAAAATATCATTGAGAGCTTTTGAAATACAGACACTTGACAGATGAGAGTAACAGCAATGATACAGTAGGATTTAGGGGGAGTGAACCTTCACAGGTCAGACACAGGTGAGGTCTTACTGTGAGCCTGATTCTCTTCTGAACAAGTTTGTCTACCATGATAAAACTTGCACAGTCCAAGTCCTGCTCCCAGCTCTGTCTTCTGACACTGTTTCTCCAGCTGGAAGATAAAGCTTGACTTTCTTCTTAAAAGAAACATCTTTGAGAAACATCTCAGCCTAAAACAGCTATGACTTTGGGAGTTATGCCTGCTAGCCTAGACATCACTTTAGACAATGTTTTCTGTTTAATTTTGTTTCTCATTAGTGCAGTGGAAAAGAGAAAGCCAGCACTGGCAGGAGTATCACATTGAACAAGTAGCTGTTAGTGAAGTGCTCAGAGTGCCTTGAAAAATAGGATGTTCTCAAGTCCAGATAAATGTATGTGGAACAGCTTGATGTACATCAGCTGACTCAGTCTCTGAATTATTTGCTGCCATGTGTGCACAGGCTACACGTTGCTTTTACAAAGTTAAAACATACAGAGTGATAATTATCAGAGTCTAATTAAGTATGTGAAAATAAGCAGCTATCATTTTCTTCTCTATACTTTCTCCAATATGCAGTGCTTACTAATTTGCATGTGCCAAAATTAAGGCCTAGTAGATGGAAGCAACATGCATTTCATAGTTCTCCCTTTGTTCTAATAAGCGTGTCCTAAGATGTGATGTATATATGGCCCCTGACTCCCGGATGCCCCCTCACACGGGGAAAAAGGTGTTGCAGACATCGGCAACAGCCTTTGGGTTGCCACAGTGCAACCAGACGGGCTGCTGCAGACAGGTTGACTTCTGCTGGCTACAGATGAGCCCCGATAGAAAGAGTGCAAGAACATTTTGGCAGAGCCGCCATTATATGCAGAAGGGCCCCAGGCAGAGGCTAAGGCATGAACCTCTGCTTCCTCCCTTGGGCATATGGGCAACCTTGCCAGCCAACTCCTTGCCTTCCCCCTGCCCCTGCCACAGGAAGCAGGGCTGGTGGCCCAGGCTGAGGCACCCTGGCTTGGGGAAGAGTCTGCCCCATGATGTAAACTGTGATTTGGGTAATGTGTTGTAATTATAGTTAATGATAGCAGTGTCTGGGCACCCCTGTCAGAGTCAGGACCCCATTGTGCTTGGCATTGTGCAAACACTTAGCATGTAAAGTAGACATTGCAATGGAAGCACCTTAAAATGCCTGGCAGTCTGAGAGCAGCATCTTAAAAGAGCATGGAGATAAGGCTACTTGGCCAGCTTTGGCAGTCTGAAGGAAACTCAGAAGGATGGAAGTGCACGGGTGGCAATTCTGGCTGTGAATGGTCCTGCAGAGCTGGTGAATTCTTTCTGGTGAAGACTCAATGTGTTGGGCAACTTTTTGTCAGCGTGAAACTATTTGTGGGTTGAGGTTGACTGCCATGAATAGTCTCAGAAGTAGAGGGCTGGGGTCACAGAGCTGAGGGAGGAAAAGTGCCCCGCTTAACCAACAGTTCACAGGAAGAAATGCACCCTATGGGCAATGGTGGCCTGGGCTGGGGGAGCTGATCTTCCACCCCCTCCTTCTCTTAGCCTGCTGTCTCTCAGTTAATCCAGGAGACAGGGGTGGAGGGCCAGGTCTCTCATTCCTGTTTACACTATCCTCTTTGTGTAAATAATTAAACATTAATTGGAGCAGGGTTGAGTGTCCTGTGTGTCACACCTTCCAGGAGAATGTTTTAACTAGCATGTCAGGACTCATTCTTCACACTCTTCCTCCATGACTATCTGGATGTTTTATAAGAAATGGGATAGCTCCAAGAGGAGGAGACTGAGAAGCCTCTGCTGAAAAATACCTACAAAACATCTCCTGGATTAAAGTCCTCATATGCAAACTTCTGGCTTGAACCAGTGGAGACTTTAGACCTGCACTAACATATTCCACCTCTCAAGTCACTGTTAGCCACGAGGTTATAAATACATTGAGGTGTGTCTCTCCTGTAGGAGTTGCTCTGTTTATTTTAAAGCACTTACACAGTCATGTAGCGAGACAGTGAAATGGCTTCAGAGTCATGACAATGAGGGCAGCCTGCTGGGAAATGGAGTGGATGGTCTTCAGTGTTGTTCCAGTGAAGGCCAAATTGTCAGTGCAACATAATGAAAGTGATTGCAGTATCCTCATCTCAGACGGGCATTAAAACCTGCCTCCCAGCTTTCGTCCCGGTGTTTTAAGTGAGAAGGATACCAACACCCCCATCCCTACGGTATTTATGAATCTGAACATAAGGAAATAATTTTTTACTGTGAGAGTGACTGAGCACTAGCATAGGTTGCCCAGAGAGGTCATAGATTCTCCATCCTTGAAGATACTCAAAAGCTGCCCCGACACAGTCTTGGGCAATTGGCTCTAGGTTACCCTGCTCAGTCAGGGCAGGTAGCCCTAATGATCTCCAGAGGTCCTTTCCGACCTCAACCATTCTGGGACTTTGTGATCTGGCCTCTTCAGTTCCTTGGGACCTTTCAAATTTTCCCAAAGTGAAACATATAGTTTTCAGTCAAATGCAACATTTCCTGTTGAATGAAATGTTATTTTACAGGTTTTCATTCCAGTGAGACCAATTAGATTCTTTTAATTCTTTTTCTATCCAAACTGAGATGCTTCTACCCCACAATTTTTCAGCCCAACTGATAAAACTTGTTGTTTGCACAGCCCTAGGGCTACATGTTTAAATGTACACAAACACCTCTATCACTCCACTGAAGTGGGATTTTTCCGAAGGACTTTTTGAGGCTCTAACTCAAAGTAAGGACCAGATACCTGTTCAGTGTGGTAATGTGGTATGTTGACTGGTAGCCTTACCTTGATCATTAAAACAACAGCTTGGACGTGCGTGATGCTTTTCAGAGCAAGCTCTACACCAGGACCCTGCCCTCAGGAGTTTTCAATCTCATGCAGTCATTACAGCAAAGAGGACAGTAAAGGATGGGCAGGGTGTGCATGTGTGTGCATATAAATGCCAAAGATTTTTGCAACAGGAGAAGATGAGAGAAGATGTTCCTGCTACAGGCACATCTTGGTTGCTTACATTTTTCTTTTCTGTTACACACTGTAACCTTTTCACTTCAGTGGCTCAGGTAAGCTTGACTGGGAACAGTTTGAAGGGAAAAAAAGGAGACAAAGAGCACAGCATGGGACTAGGCAGGTATTCCTGTCACGGCCAAGGAGAGATGCCAGGTTATCTGTGAGTGGGGAGTGCCAAATTGCTGAAATGTAAGAGACAGAACAGGGGACAGGAAGTTGTGTCAGGAAGAAGGCATGGCAAGGCATTGTTTAATAGTTGTGGCAATTAAGAAAAAATTGATGGTCTGTGCTTCTTTGCAGAGTGGTAGTTGAGTACAACTGAATTTGCAGTCAAACTCACAGCACACTGCACTCTACAAGAATTGCTTTCAATGGGTTTTGGATCAGGCCTTTGGAACACAGGCCTGGAGCAGAGTCTGTCAGCCCATTAAAAGAGAAAAAAAGAAAAGGATCATGAATCAACCCTCCCCATATCTGCTCCAAATTCAGAATCAAAACCATCCTTTGGTTCATCCAATTGCCAGAGAAAAGAGAAAAAATAATAAAAAGAAAATAAGTCCTCTGTGTCTGTGGAAAGACTTTCTCATCAGCCATACTTCAAACTTCTTGGGAACTACCTGGCATTTGCCTTAAAGAAGTGCATTTCTTTGCTAAAATTTACAGTAAGCACAGCTTAAGCCTGCCAGCCTCCAACGCTATGCCTACACTATACTCCAAGCTACAATTGCAGCATGTGAGTTGTACTGAAACCAGCTTTAATCTGGCACTAACAATAGCCAGGAAGATACAGTGGTTTAAGCTTCATCACTCTCATTCCCTCCTTCCAAAAACATATGGAGCTCCTTCCACAGCCTGCACAGCTGCAGATTCCCTGCCATACTCTTGAAGCTAGCTAGAACATGACCAAGCTGCCGTCACACCTCCAATTACTGAACCGTCTACAATGCCCTGGCAGTATTATGGATGAAGTCTATTTACCTAAGACAGATTCTTGGCCTGCTACTGCATTTCCACCATTACTGCACCACATCTTGGTGGAGTCACTCCTGGGTTACATAAATATAATTGAAATCAGAATCAGACCTGCTGATCCTCATTATTTTGTTGTTTTTCATACCAAGATGGATGTCTCCAATCATCTACAGGGCACACAGGACCTGAATTACCAGGTTTCCCTGTTTTTATTCCTTATGGATGGCATTTACTGCTATACAGAAGCCCATCTCAGGTCTGTGCATGTCTGAGTGATGCACATACATGATGCAGATCCTGGCATGGTTTCATCCACAGTAAATTAAGATTCATTCAAGTTTTGTTGATGATAACTGATCAGAGACCCTTTGCAGTCTTGCTTAGTGGCTCCATATCTGTTGTAACTGAAGCTTTATTACCACATCACACAAAAGATGGTCCCAGCCCCAGTCAAGAAAATAACATACAGCTTACAAAGAACAATGTGAAATTACAATTGAGAAAAGCAGGGTGTGCCAAATGCAGGTCACTATCTTTCTGTCACCCATTTCTTTCTCTTTTACATCCTGAATTTAAACATCTCCTTAGGTCTTCCTTTGCCCTCCACATTTGTCAATTCTGAAGGTTGCTGGAGAATGAATGAATAGCAGGTCCCAGAGCAGGTGTGGGTGCATTTTTAGGGGCAAAAGACTGCGGTCAATTGTGACAGAAACAGCAATGCTTCTTTTTCTGCTTGGCAACAAGCAGGGCTGGGACATTTAGAAAGTTGTGATGATGAAAGTGTTTGGAATGGTGTTTTTCTAAGCCATTGTGTTCAGCTCAACTGCAACAAATTATAGAGAAATATAATGAACTAACTAAATAAACAGCGTCAGCAAGGTAGATGTTGGATGAGATGTTATGATGTTGGATAAATAATAGGAGATGAAAACTTAATTATAGGCCAGATTGCTTCCTTCCATTGAAAGCAGCTCTTGAGTTCCCCCTGCAGAATTTTCAAAGGTTTCTTCTGCTGAGTGGGTGGGATTTGCAGGACTTGTGACAACCAGTTGATACACTCAGGTATTTTCAAACATCTGCTTATTTGTAAGAAATCTTTTCCCCTCCTTTCAGTTCTCCAGTCCCTTCAGCTTTGTGGCCAGTGTCTGATCAGTCTCTGACTTCAGCAGAGTTGTTCTTCTGGTACATATACCTGTATCTCCTCTTTCTGAATTCCTTCCCTCTTCTGGGTTACCACACTGTGGACTGCGGAAAAGTTAGAGCTGCCTGTAGACCTTTAGCTGAATTTCTTATGGGACCACAGACAGACAGGATGGACAAAAGCCCTCTTCCACTCATAGACTTGCTCTACAATTTCTACCCTTTCTATATGTACAGATCCCTCATTCTCAAGAACTCTGTGTCAGCCTAGGGAAACCCTGATAATGCTGTGAGATGGCTGCCTCATTGAGGTGAGTCAACAGCCTCAGATGTGAGCAGACACACATGTTGTATGAGGTCTTCTGGGCTAGAAGACACATGGTTTTATTGACACTAGGCTTTATTGTAACAAACTGAATTCCTGTGCAGAAGGAGCTGACATGACCATTTAATTTTGGCTGCACAATCCTTTGCTTTCACAATTTTGTGAAACAGAGCATGGGGATTTGTCAAGGGATTCTAAAACAAGTGTCTGATTGCCTCCCCAAGGCTTGTATGAAGAATAATTTTGAGAGGTAGTTTCAAACTTGCTTACTCAGCTCATTCCCCATAAAATTTACCCATCCCATCATCTACACCCACACTTACATGGTGTTCCATCCTCATTAAGACGAATCAAAACAAATCAAAAGAAAATTACACATAATGAGTGGGAAGGCTCACTTTCTCCTGTTCATATTAAACTGCTTGCAAACATCTTGCAGGAAGAAGTAATACTTCTGATATGCGTTCTAAGGATGAGCAAAAGGGGAAAAATAATGACTTTACACAGCAAATCTTGTAAATGCCACGTAGGTATGGGACCAATCATTCATTGCTGTCTCAAAGATGGAGAGAAGCAAAGTCCCATGCCAGTAACACTCTGAAACAAACCTCTTGAATGGATGCTTCTTTTCAGAGTGAATATGTAATAGTTTATAGAGATCTGAATACTTAAAACAGGAGGTTTTAAGTTATATTAAATTAAGCAAAATTAAAAATTAAATTTTAAAATGATGGTTGAAATGTCACTAGCGGAAAAAATATTTATCCACGTCTATACTTGATAGCCCTTCTTCACTCTTGAGTAATCTCTGCTAGGCACAAAAACGAACATCTTATCTTTTACTCCCATCGGTTTCATTTGGTGCACACAGCCACAGATGACTGGTATGAAAGTTCTTCTGGCTTCTACAGCACTGGAATAGCTCCACCCAATCTAGTCCTAACATTCAAATCCAGGTCCCAAACCTATCACAGTTACCATAAACTGTCTGAAATAAAATTTTGCCTATGCTTTGCATGCAAAATTCTGTAATTGAAGGCACAATGGGAAAATAATGGTTGGCTATTTTGTAGAGCTTAAAGATGCTCTAGGCTCTGTCAGAAATGTAGGACTGTTACATTTTTCTTCGCATAGGCAGGTAAAAAATTGTGAGAGAATATACATGATGTGAAGGGCAATCTGAGGGATATTTAGTGATGCTAAAGTTACAAGTCCAGGAGATACCACTGAACAGATATGGAAGAAGAAGGGTTTCATAGATGAAGGCTAAGTCAAGGGTAATATTCAGCTAAGCGATGGCATATTTTAAAAACAAGGACATAGAATTTGAATTTGGAACAAAGTCTGCACAGAATCTTTGTTGGACTCTTTGTTGGTGGCAATATCTTTCCACCTGGGAATAGCATGGTTTTGACTTTCAGAGCAGTATGCTTTTGCAGCACTGAGGCCTGAAACCCTCCGGTTCTTAATAAATATAATCTGACCATGGCTATTCTTGGGGATCAAAGGGATGCAGAAAACACAAAAACATTTTTCTGACTGTGTCAATTTGTGCTAAAAAATTTGACATTTTAGACCTGCACATTAAAAAGAAAAGAAAACAGTTTCTTTACATCTGAAAAAATGCCGAGTTACAGTTTGCGAAAGGGATCCATCCCCTCATCACTTTGGATATTTAATCAGAAAAGCATAGCCTAGCAAACCATTTGCTGTTTGACTGTTTTGTCTACGGTTGTATCAAATGTACTTCCCAATAGCACAGAACAGTTTCCATCTCTGATATTCTACATACGTCTATTTTAAAGATTCAGCCTACTCTAAAAGTCTGCTCTTTCAGATGCTATCTACGTGACTGTTGTGATAAAGCCTTGGCCAGCTTTTCTGCCTCTCGTATCTGTGATAGTGACCTCATCCTCTCCCGGTCCTGCCAACCTCATGGCCCATTCAGTGCTTGATTAATTCTGCCCATGGAGGCATTGGAGAGGGAGATAGGAATGCTTAGATCTCTTACACATACAACCCAAATGCTTCCCTTCTCCCTCCGCTATTCCTGAGTGTTGTAGATTTGTATAATGTCCTTCAGATGTCAAAGCCCTTTGGGCAATTGGCAGCAAGTCAGAGATGGTGAACCTGTGAAGAAGCAAAGAGCTAAATCCCTTCCTCTTTTACAGTTTGCAAACACCTCTCTCTTTCTCTCTCTCTCTGATCTTGAGTCCTGAGGTTTTCTTTGCTGTGGTTTGAACTACAGTTTAAAATGTTTCAATTGTCATCTTGCATTGTGATGCATCACATGGTGCCCCAGCCACAAAAAGGCCTAGTAATTTGGTTTCATCCTGTCACTGATTTTGATGTGTCTGGTGCAGCTGGATGTGGTCATGTCACGGGTTCCAACATTATCTTTAACAGGAAAACAAATGTCAAGAGAGAAATACTATTGTCTTACAATTAGTTTTAAACAAATCAGACTTTGGAGAACAGTACGATTCTCAGGTCTGTATGCCTATACAAGGAAGTTTAAGATAAAGTTAACATTTAACATGCACAGCCATACCTCAGGGGAAAGAAACGCAGCCCTGAGACTTCACAGCAAAGAACAGAGGATCTGATAATGCAGGTCTCAGGTAAAACCTTTTTGTAAAATTGCTATGTGTGCAGCAAGGTAGACCATATATTCCGCCCCCCCATTTTCCAGAGCAGATATTTATTATTTGCTCTGATTTGTAAAAAGCCACTTTTCACTCCCAGCCTGCTTTGACTGGAGTTGAGGATGGCCTGCTCTAATCTGGGATGTCTTTCTTCTTGAATAAATAAGAATGAAGGCGGTGCTGACCTACTGTCAGGTGAGATATTTTAGGGTTGGGGAAGCTTTTTACCTCTCGCAATGAAAGACGTCAACAGGTTTACTTGCCTTGGTTGGAGGAACAGGTTTTCAGTTATCTGGTATTATGCCTTGATTTGTATAATACAGAATCATGTAGAGGAAATGGCTTCAGCCTCTGGAAACAGAAGTTGCTTGTCTTCAGGTCTGTAGTTGTAGTGTAGTTGTAGTGTAAAGGTTCAGTTTGGGAAGAAGCAGTGAAGTGGCACATGTCCCATGAGTGGTTTTACTTCATGCTAATATTGAGGTTTGCATATTATTTATATAAAATGGGTTAGAGTTGTCATTTGGATTTTGGTTTAATTTCAGTGAAAAGTAATTTCTGTGGATTTGTTGTTCTGACAAATGAGACAAAGTTCTGAGGAAACTCTCATGCCATTGAGATTTCATTAGTATCAAGTCATTGGATATGTCCTGTTTTCAGGAGAGTCCTGGACTACTCTTCTCCAATGAGGAGATTTCAGCTTCTCAAAAGAGAGTGTCACTAATAATATGAGCTTTTCTAAAGGCTGAAATCCTTGCAATTTTCTTGGTTAGAGGTAATCAGCACCAGCGCTAACATTTTCATGACCATGAGAAAACAGAGACTTGCATTTCTGTTTTGGTTGGTGCATTGTGAAACAACATTTTTTTCTTCATCTGGAAGAACCTTAATCAATGTATCGGAGCCAAAGTAAACTTCAACCTTGGGAAAAACTAGATTTGGATTGAGATTCAAAAGTAGGCACTTGGGCCTATCTCTACTGCTATCCTATTTTCAAAAAGAAGCATGAAATTTCCACATTTTTAAATTAGAGCTGAATGAAAAGAATCATAAAATCATTTCCTATATATTTATTTGAATGCTTGCATGGATTCAATTCAGCAATATTGAGTTTCTATTGTATTGAGTCAGTGGGAAGCACTTACATTCTGTAGCTGGGATTTACACAGGCATGTAGAGCACCCATTTAGTAGAATTTATTAAATCAGTGCAAGGACCTTTTGCAGATACTCCCTTTGGAAGCTACCCCATTTCACTTTGCAGAGGTGAGGCTTTTGATTATTTGCATTTTTGTTTCTACTGACTTATTCTCAGTTGAGACAACCTTTTAATCTCCAGTAAAAATGCTCATGTAAGTTTTGTAGAGATATACATGAGTTTCTGAAAAATTTTTTTAGTCAGTCTGATACCTACACTGAGACAATTGACTGCAGGGTCTGATGTCTGCCAAAAGTTACCTGTAAAGATAATCTTAAAATCAAATAGCTACATTTGTACATAAAAAAGATAATGCTGGAAGTATTTGTGTTCTTCTGTCAGACAACAGAAACAGTTCCAAGTTATTTATTTGACCATTCATAAGACCACCAACCCTGACTCGTGCATATCAAGTATTCAGGCTAGGCTTTTTTCATCTTCAATTTTAAAACATGTGCAATGTGACAGCTATTGAATGAGCACTTCTGAATCATTGCCATCAGTGCTTCATTTTAGATATTCTGAGAGCAGAAGAGAAACAAAATCCATCAGGTTGCAATGTCATGGTGAAAAATTTGAATCTGTGTACTAAATAATCTTATTATCTCCTAAAATTAGAAAGAAAAGTAAGTTCAAAGCCATTGCTCTCCAGCTTTTCTAACTGCGTTATATGGTTTGGAACTGATTTGCTGAGAAGCAATGTTGAAAAGAATGGAATGATTCTTCCCTGTCAGGGAGGTGCGGCAGAAAAGTGAGACCGGTAAGACTGTAAGACGTCACATTTCTCAGCCTCACCTTAATGTAACAGGAGACAAAGGTGGCAAGAGGACAAAACAAAGCTTTTTTTCCAGACTATTTTTAGAATTCATACTACTAATTCACCTTTGTTAAAAAATAGGCAAATGGTTATATACAGTTTTATTGGCAGTAAAACTTATGTCTGAAGCCAATTTTCCCTTTTATTTTACAGACTACAAATACTTCCACATTCTTATTACTAAAGCATCGATAGAAACATTTGAAAGCTATTAGGGTCATTTACAGAATTAATGTGGCTGTGCTTTGAACCCTATTAAAATATATTAGATCCTATCAACTGTGTTTGGAGTGAAAGGCAGAAAATAATGGCAAAACAAGAAGGACTGTCACCGAGAAAGTGGCAGAGCTGGCAAGAATAGGAGAATCAGGCTGACTGAAAAAGCATACAGACCTCTTTCGGCTCTCTTTCTGGGCATTTTGCAGCTTCATTCAGACTGGCACTTTAGAGCTGATTATGACTATGAAATCATTTCTCACTCCCAAGGTAACTGTTCTCAGCTTTTCTTCACTTCATTGCATTGCTCACAAATGCTGCAGGATATTCTAATGTCCTGCAGATGTAAAAGCCTCCTTTAGAAACAGGCAGCTAATAACAGTGGGAAAATGAATGAGTTTTTGAGGGCACAGTTTGTGTTTTGTGTAGTTTGTGTTCTGCTGAGCAATACAAAGGCTAAAAATAATATCATTTAGGATCTGGAACCCAGACCTTTCACTCTCCCTTCAACTTGGATATCAAATAATAGAGTCTCCTTCCTGAGTTCATCTTCCCATGATCTGCTGCTAAAAAGGTGGGCTGAACAGGTACCACTTGCCCATGCTCACTCTTGATGTGATTAACCCTTTCTGCTGGCACCTAGCTCCACAGCGTGTAACACAGGGTGGCCTGAGACTGCCTGGTCAATGTGTATGTATAGCAGAAGGGTTCCAGTCCAGTAGGTGGGAATGCCACATGTCCCATCAAGCTTGAATTAACATAGTTTAGGTTTATTGTGTCATAGGTGTTGCCAGTGTGTCTAATACATCTGAATGTGGACGTGTCACAGCACAAGTTCACGCAGTGTGACGAGGCAATGCAATAAGCTATAATATTACAAGGGTTATGCAATGTTCTCAGAACCAAAGAGAATAAATCTTGTATTGAAAAACACTGCAGGAGGTTTTGTTTAATTGTATACTCTGTATATTAGGATTTTTCCACTTACAGATGAAAGTGGTCATTATGGCAATGTTGTTCTGAAACAATCGGGACAAAAGGTACTGTTTTGTTTTGGTTTTTTTCCTTAATGAAAATACTGAGTCCTCTTCCAGCAAAGGAAGACCTGTTTGTCAAAACCAATTCACACACCCCTCTTTTAAGTCCATGGCCTGTTTTTACTTGTGCTGTTCAGGGTTCTTCAGTCTTTCTTTAACAAGGTTACATAAGGAGAGGTGGGGGAGGAGGTAGTATATTGTATTGGCAACAAAACAACAGGCTATTTACATGTTGTATATTTAGCAACAGAGCAGTTTGGGCAACCTGGCTTCACTTGTCTTAGAATAATGAACACATCTGATTTAGGGCTCCAGTTGAGGGGTTGTAAGATTTTGCCACTCTTCAAGTTATTCCAGTGGGTGCTTCTTTCAGGCACCCAGACCACTCTTCATGTGCTTTTGTTGGCAGTGGAACTCCTTGGCACCACTATGACCATTTGCTTGCTTTTTTTTCAAAGGTGTAGCCACAAAGCCCTAATTCTCAACTGCATTCTGCAAAGACAGCAAAGGGGGCTTTCCCTAAGGGAAATGGAGTGCAAGGAGTGGGACAAAACCAAGCAGAGGCAAATTATGAATGATTATCAGGCATATTTCTTAATCATTATTTTTATTGTGCTATCTATCTCTGCTGGAGATTAGATTCGAAAGGGCAGGTTCAGGACTTTCTGTTTTTCAAGCATGAAATTCAATTGGACAAAGCATTTAAGTTCCTGTACAGTAGCAAATAATTGGCAGGAACATGATTGAAATGATCAGCTACTCAAAGTCTAATTCTTACTTCTAGGATTCTATTAGATATTAATTTTCCAGATTAAAAATCCAGGATTCTATTAGATATGAATTTTTCAGATTAAAAATCCATAGGACAATAAAAGCTCAATCAGCTTTGGATGCAAATGGGAAGCGTACTAGCGAGTGAACCAAGAGCTCGCCAGAGTTAGCAAGTCCACACTCGCTGTGGGGGGGACAGTTTTACTCTGCCTGAAGAGTGCCTTTTTGTGGTTTAACTCAGCCATGTGTCCCTAGGGGTACTATTATAAAATAGCAATGGTGGAATGCTGTGTGTGGAATAGTTATTGCAGAATAACTATTTCAGGCTGTTTTTCTGTGTAGACAAGCCTTACTACCACATTTTGACAAGAAGTTGCACCTAAGCGAATCCCTTTTATTCAATGTCTCAAGCACAGGAGTTTTTAGATTTGCCTATGTAGAGTAAGACTGTCCTGAGAAGTTAGTGCTTGGGAATATTTACCAAAGCATACTGCAATGTCAGCAAAAAAAAGGAGCAGGGGCTACACATTCATGCAAGTGCATTTGTTTCACATAGTAGGCACCAGGTCTAATTAGTTCCTACCGTACGTTTAGACCTTGAATGGATGTACCAGAATGAGGGGGGGCGTACACTCTAGGTGTCTCTATAGCAGGACTACTCAATATATTTTTTCTAAACTTGTCTGGGTAATTTTATAATGGTTTAATAACACACTACAAAGTCCTGCTCAGCAGGAAGGAATCAGTATGCTGGCCCTGTATCTACAACTTTCTGAGAGAGAAGGAGAGCTCTGAAGAGCTCCTGGATGAATATGGTGTGTATCATGTTTTGGCGAATCTTGGGGAAGCCTGGGCAAGATTTAAAACCTGCTCTGTAGTTAATATAGCAAGAGAACAGTCTTGGAGATCTGATCTCAGGTGAGTTGGATGACCCTCTGAGATCACCTATCCATTGAGGCAACTCACATTTGCTAGAGGGAGTGTACAGGGGAGGTGTACAGTTAGGCAAGACTTAAACAGAGCCCTTTGGCAGCCAGGTACCTCTATGAAGTGTCTAAACTAGGGAGGGGTAAGTCTGGAGCTCGCATACCAGAGGTGTTAGGATATGCAATGCACTGAGGGAGCTCTTTGATATTAATGACTGAATATTTATTTTTGGTAATGTGTGTCAGAGAAATGATCCTTTCATACCTTGATTTAGTAAGTATTTGATGATGATATATAAGAGTCTTCTGTGAAGTGGAAGGGGTGCTTTATGAGAGTAACTTGATACTGTTTTGATTGAAATGAACTTCTGGTTTTTTTCCACCACAAAGTGGAGAAATACTGCCATTTAAATATTATGTATCCTAACTAGCCTCATAGGAAAGCAGAAATCTTTATTTAAGGGAGGATTTATGCAATCTCTGGTTCTGTCAACAGTAGTATTTGTGAGAGGTAGGGAACTAAATACTACAACATATTTTTGCAATGCTTTCAAAAATTCAGCTTTTCATGATGTTTAGAGTGAACAACTCTATCAAATAGCAAGGGGTCATGTTTGTAACATCATGTGCAACAAATTCCTGACTTTTCCTGATTCCCTCCCACTTAACACTAGAAGTTTGTGTGCCTGTATCCAGCAGAAAGGAGAGATTTTTTAATGCATCTTCTCCAGGAAATCAAGGAGACTTAGAGACTGAAACTTGAAAACATCAATGGGTGGAACCAGGAAAGTCAACAGAATGCTGCATTATGCCAAGACACTTTCATCCTGCCCTTCTGTCAACCAGGGCAGGATGAAAAGCAATGAGTTGACATAAAGTCTCAGGTCAAAAGTTGAAAGTTGCCCATTCCTAGAATTTTTGATACTTAAACCTATTGGGTCACCTTGCAAATATTTTAGGAAAATGATGATAAGCTGTGAAACTGATTATTTCCCTTATTTCTGGGAGTAGAACACTTCCCTTTCAGCCTTTCAGTATCTGAACACATGACGGAAAGGGCTTTTTGTCTTGAACTGGCAAGTGCCACCATTAAAAGAAGACAAACCCCAGAAGAGCATGGTCTGGGGAGGCTTTGTGGGGAGCGGGGTGGAGGGGAAGGAGCTATCAGCAACTGAAATAGCAAAACTTGGATTGAGAGCTGCTTTGGCTGGTGGGTCCAAACCATGAGGCCTTCTTGACAGATCTCTACTGCATGACAGAAAGGGCAGCTGCCAAAGAGGAACACTTGCCAGAGTGGCCCTTAGCTTTGTCCTCTGTATTGAAATGTTATTGATAATGCTAGTGGGATTTCCTCTCTGTTAAGGTGAGATGTAGCTACCCACAATTGTCTCCTCAGTGCCATAGCTGTGCTATGGACTTTGGTTGGGCCTGAGAGCAGTCTCTGCATCCCAAATAAATGTTTTTCCTCTAACTGGAGTACATATATATTCCTTGCAAGAAAGGTTAGACCTAAATGCTAAGACCAAATGTGTTTCAGTGAGGCAGTGGCGAGAACATCCCATTACATCTGGCCCACTTTAAACATATTTGAGAGAAGGTCAGATACCATTTTAATTTGCAAGGTTGTTTGTTCTGTTTACCAAAGAGCAAACCTGTCCTTTAATGGCTGGAAGCTGAACATTAGTATAAGCTGAACTGAAATGTCAGATGATGTTGAAAGCTGATTATATAACTTGTACTTTTAGTTTCATAATTAAAATTTTATAGAGTGAAAATACCTATTCACCCTATCTACTGTAAATGCAATAAGTGAATGTAAGGGGGCTGGATCTTTACTAACCACTGAACGATGGGTTGCATTCACATCTGTATCTGAACCAGATGTTAGCTCCTTTGCACTGAAGGCCCACAGAGGATGTGATTACTCTCTGGTATTATAGCTGGGGCTAAACACAGGGGAAGAAGGAGTTTTTAAGATTAAAATGCAGAGGAAGGTGTCCAACAATTGGATATTAAACTGGGAACAGATAGATCCTGGATGAAGTCCATCAAAGGAGTGAGGTTCTGAAACAAGTTTTCAGCTAGAGGTGTAGATGCAAAACTGTACTTGAGTTTAAACCAGACCTTAATACCCTCATGGATATGATTATATTGGTTTCTGATGACAGCAGCGTACTGTACACAAGGACCCAGGCAGCTTCCATGGTGTGGCTCAGTTTTTCAGTTTCTGTGCAACATCTCTCACATGCAAAGGCACTGGCATCTCTCAATATACTTGATGATTATTATTACAAGTAGCTGTTTAATCTCTTTCTCTGAGAAAATACACTGTGTTTTATGTACATGGCACAGAAGGACAGATTAGAAAGGGATGTGTTTGGGAAACTTAAATAAAAAAGCTTTAAAAATGCTGTCCTGTTTTCTTAAGCTTGATGGAGCCAGGGATATTTTTTTAAGCATCTCGGGCATTCAGTGTGTCAGTGAATGAAGCATGTTACAGAAAGAGCCAGAGCCAGTTGTTCAGCATGCAAACGAATTTTATCTGATAAGTGGTGTTATTTGACTGTTTATATATGAGTCTCTCCTGTAAAATAACAGATCAGTGAGAAAAATAATCCAGTAATGTAAATTCATAATTTCCCAATTATTTACGTAATATAAACTCCACCCACACAACAATTCCATCTCTTCCTTTCTCCTTTTTGACTTGCAGAATAGTTCTAGGTTGGTTTCACTCAGGCTTAGCAAAGTGCACACTGCCAGGATGCATTCACCAGAGCTACCATGGCCCTGGAGCTCTGCTCCAACTGCTGCAAGCCATCCACAACGTCCAGGACAATCTGCCAGCCCAGGATTGTTGCAGACCATAGAGACAGTTCAGCCGCACTCACTCCATACACCTCCCCCCTGCTACTACACCAAGGCCTGGGAGCAGATGTTCACAGCAAAATTTAAACACAGCAGGGGTCAGGAGCTGGGCCAGCAAGTGCAGTAACTTGCCTTCCACAGCATTTCTTCCTTTTCCTTAAATAAATAACAATAATAAAAAAGACAAGCATATCTGGTCTGTATAATATGGGCTTCAGTGGTTTCCAATTTCAGTGGTGCACGACTTTCTTTAGCAAACCGCAGTTTGTGATTCCTAGCGCTGCTATATGAGTCTGGGAGTGAAACTGTTATAAGTGATGTCTCCTGAAATATCCATGTACTAGAGACAGAATGGAAAAAATAGATTCAAATAGGTGAAACTGAAGTGATTTGTTGACTTTCTTCTCAGACACAAAGAGAAGCTAAAGGGACTAGGTCTGGTATGGGGAAACAGGGCTATGTCCTAATCTCAGTAAGTCATTCTAAGTGTAATTTATGCATTGTGGGGATGGATGGCTGAGGTCATAGTAGAAAAAGCAACAATCAATGATCTGAGAGAGCGGGAGGAGCCTTTCTTCTCCGTGGATGTTTTTCTTCCTGTGACCTTGCCTTTGGACCATTCAGATTTATTTGAGTACAGTTTGCTGACAGTTGCCCCACCTCTGAAAAAGAGTCCTCAGAGAGGCTGCCAGTGCCTCTTTGCACGCTCTGTACTACAATGCCCAGTTAATGAGTGGGTACGTGACCTTCTTTCTTTCCAGTGCTACAGCTGTTTCACAACCCACAAGCAATGCAGCTCCCTGCCAGGTTTCCTGTAGTTTTTGGAGAAAGTATTCCTAGGAACAGTGAGGTAGAACAGGTACAGTGTTCCGCACCTCAATGTGTGGCCTCTTCCATGCCAGGAAGTTGGCAGCTGCAAGTGTGTTTCCCGAGAATTGCACCAGGCTGGCTCCTGTCCTCTAGCAAAGTGCCAGCTTGTCCACGCCGCAGGTGTCACAGGTTTGCCTGCTGCTTCAGTAAATTGCTGCCAACTCTGCACCTCTGGATGGAAATCTTGGCTGAGGTCTGTTGGCAAAGCCACGTAGGAGATTTCCCAGTCACATGGGGAGCCTCCTTGGTCAAGGCTGGGGTGAGCGCCTGTGCCACGGAGAGCCCACCTGAGGAGACACAACTGGGGGATGTGGACCTCAGCTCTGGTCATCCTCTCCTTGCAAAGGCAAAATATGAACGGAAAGTGATAATGAATTTGAACAAGCAAAAAATTTAGGATTTCTCCCTTTTCTCTCTCCCTGTTCCCAACATTACATTTCATCACTTATTTTTAGGTAGGAAGTTCATCTGTCCCCTTTTACATTCAACAGGCACTTCACCCTGTAGGAAATGCTCAGGATAACAGTGGAAGTGAAACTATGTGATTGCTAATAAGCAGCTCCACCAGTGCTTTCCTGAAGGTACCAGAGTAGTCAGTGTTACTAATAAAGTTAATTACTCCCACTACAAGAGAAATTAGTCAGGGGGAAAAAATCAACCTGTATGAACAAGATGATTAGCTGCTGGTTTCACTTTTGCAAATACATTTAATCTACTGTACTACTTTTATGCTGGTTAACCAGAGTCACAAGGTATTAACGTGCTCCCTCCTTATGAGAGAGCAGAGAAAGAATTACAAAACAGTCACTTCCATTTTGGGCCCTGTCTGATGAACTGTGAATGTATCCAAAACTCTCTGCACTTTTATTTCTTTTAATAATTAGTGCTATGTCTCTCCTAGCTGTCAAACTGTAGTCTAGAGCTAAAGTATTTCATAATTAAAAGCATCACTAGCGCTGAGTTTTTCCAACAAAAAATCTTCTCTTGTCCACCAGGTCATCCCATTTCACTTTGTGGTGTCTCTAATCTTTATGCATGTGAAATACAAGAACCCCTCACCTTTCCATCAGGCATGAGTTTTCTTTGACTTCTGTGACTGTAGATTAATCTTCTAGGAAGAGTACAACAGCTAGATTCAGATTTAGTCAGCTCTATTTTTTTGGTCTGGGAAGTGAACGAGATAACACAGAAGGAGCACACATAGAACTGTGATTTCTAGGTGCTCTTTTAGTGAAGATCTTAAGGTTTGGGGTTTTTTACCTTTTTATTTTTCGATATAGAAAGTAGGGAGAATGTGCTCTGCAAATAGTAACATCCTCCTTCCCTGGGGGTTACATAACAGAGAAACATCAAAGATTTTGCTCTGAGACATTGTGTTCCATGCAGGATTTGCATATGTTATAAGAGGTACCAATTATTTCCAGTTCTTGCGGTAATTTTTGTAATATGGATACCATCCAAGCCAACTCAAAGAGGGCATCATGCAAGCATCACATGCCGAAGCTTCTACTCATACTTATCATTGAGGACAGGAGAAGGGAGGGAAAACGTTTAGTGGCTTTCCATTTTCTTCAGTCATTGGTTTACCTTTCC
>NW_010320210.1:61221-79506 GCF_000700745.2 Antrostomus carolinensis
TTCCTGTGTGACAATTCCTGCAGCTAACTTGTTCACTTCACTATCAGGAAGGAAAATCCACATGGAGTGGCCAGGTAACCAAGCACAGAAATCTGACAGGAAAGTTCCTCAAGCCTGACTGCTCAGAGAAACACTTGCCTGCAGGCAGTTCAGAAAGAACTCAGGAACCCTCATGTTGGAATGAGAATACCATCTGCATGTGGATAATTTGCAGAAAGAGAAAAAGAGACCACTTACTGTATTTTTTTAATTATCTCTTGAGGCTGAGTTTTGATCTGGTGGTAAGATGAACCACTATACAACCTATGATTAAACTTCTGAAGTGTTCAGGAATTATTATTACTAGTGAACTAATTACTATTTCCATTACTGGAAACGTCTTTAAAGGCTGCTTTTTACATGTATATCTATTAGTCAAATGAAAGTGAGGATATGTTTTTGAGATGGACCTTCATCCTTAAGCCACCAGTCCTTTAGAAACAGTAGACTGAATTTACATTTATGTTAAGACATATTTTCTCTCTTTTCAGAGTAATATGCAGTCATGTGCTTTGAAGTGGGTGTATGTATCATCTGCCTTTTCGTTGCATGGCCAGTGTGCTTTGAAAGTGTTCTGGTTGGAATGAGAATCTACTCCCAAGATTTTATTTACTTCTGTGCTCTGTCATGTTGACATTTTTCCTAATTTAGTTTTTTTTTCCCTCTCCTCCCTTCTCTTTCATACATTCTTCTATCTTTTATAAAATCCCATCTTTTCACTGTCATTACCTTTCTCTTTTTTATTGAGCATTTGAATATATAATTGGTAACAGACAGTAACAGTCTGGTAACAGACTGTCACCATCTACAGCTACCAGCCCTTTCTATAGTATCATAGAGTCACAGAATAATGCAGGATGGAAGGCATCTCTGGAGGGCATCTGGTCTACTCCAGTCCCTGTTCAGGTCAGGGTCAACTTTGAAGTTAGGTCAGGTTGTTGAGGTTCATGTCTACTGAGTATGTCTAAGAAGACACAACCTCTCCTGGTCTTTGACTTCTGCATTGTGAAAATATTTTTCCTCATATCTAATCGGATATCTAATCAAATTTTCCTTGTTGCTGTTTGTGTCTGTTGCCTCTTGTCCTTTCCTTGTGAACCTCCAGAAAGAAGTCTGAAGCCTCACCAACCACCCCTCGGCCTCTTTTTATACACCAAGTTTATGACTACTTAGATCACTGCAGAGATCTAGAACTAGCTATGGCACTTGTAAGCAGGAGTTGTGTATCCACCAGTTAGCATCATTCAGGCTCTTTTGAGAAGAGTCACTTAAAAAGACTCACAGTCCTCTGGTACTACCAACCTGTCATGAACTGAAGGAATCAAAAAATAACCATAAATTACTTGCAATCTCCACAGAGTAAAAAGTTCCAGAATTAACCATTGTTAATGGCTATTTTTTCAACTGCTTCATGATTCTTCAAATGACCTACATAAAAAAGTTTCTGATCCTGTTTGATCAAACTAAATACTTGAATGCACAAGAGAGCTTGTGGCTAGGACTACGGGAGTGTCATTTATGATCTATACAAAATCCTATTGTATGAGACACTGGTTTTGTTTTGAAAAACAGTTTTATTTATGCACTATGAGCTTGGTGGGGGTGAATTCTTACCTAAAGGAAGTGCTTTGATGGTTGGGTTAGGCTAATTTTGCAAGAATTACTTCAGCCATTCTATCTTTGGAGCTCCATTTTTTTCCTCCCATCCCAGGAAACCACGGAAGAGGATCAAGATGAGCTCAGACGCCATGAAGTTTTTCAGGATTTTTGTCATGCCTTAATCACTCACAGAACTGATACAGCCAGAGCCCAGGATTGCAGGAAGGATTCCTGAGCAGTAGAAACCTTGATGCTAAACAGGAATCAGCCATGACACACCTTGATGATAGGGTGGAGATAATTTGTTTTGTTATTAATATTTGACATTCAAGTTCATCATGAGGAGAAGGCAACTGTGCTGCCTGGAAGAGAGGCTGCAGGCAGCACAGAATCTTACTCACCCCATTGCATAAGGGGCACATTTGCATCCAGATCCTCGACTGGTGATTAAAAGGTGCGTTACACAACCCAGTGAAAGAGCGAGTGCTCTTGAATGACACCCAGTCTGCCTCTTCCTGAGCTCCGCCATGAACTCTCCCCCCCAGCTCTGCGTGCATGGGTCGAGGATGTCTTGGTGCCTCCTCCAACAAGGAGGTGGTTTGTCGGTGGGGAGAGAGGGACACTTCTGCCCTGGACCCGCTGCCCTCCCCACCACCCTGCCCGTGGCAGGACCCTCCTGACAGACACCGTGGCTTTGGAGAGAGATCTGCAGGGCTGCGATGGCGCGGCAGGAGCGGGAAAGGGCGGCTCCACCCTGAGCGGGAGCGGGGTGTCATTATGAGTGCCCACGCCCACTCGTCAACAGCCCCTGGCCTCCGACCACAGCCTGAGTCACCGGCACCTGAATGAAAGTAGTTTTGTTGTTGTTTTGTCCTTTCCATCCTCTGAAGAGTGCACCTGGCCAGGAGGGTGTCTGGCCAGGCCAACTCCTGTGCTGTAACCCAACCTTCTGGGTGACGGCTCTCCTTCACCTCAGGAACTCGCTGACCCTTCGGTTAACAACAATACCTCATGTACACTGTGCTGACAATCACCAAATGTTGGAAATCAGAAGCAGGCTGGGCCTTTCCCTTTGCTTACATCCCAGGGTGACTCCTTTTAGCACTACCATGAGTCCCTCAAGTGGTTTTCCTAGCCAGTTTCAGAAAGTCAGGTGTTGGAGTCACACCTCAGGTGGCTGCAATAACAGCACTGACACCATGTCTGCAGGAGCACGTCCTGGGCATGGTGGATGGCTGTTGCTGCACCCCTGCCAACAGACCCCCCTCTCAGCCTCCAAAATGGGGCAAGACTTAGTATTGGGTGGAGACAACTTGTCTGATTTCTTCTTTTGTGGTCACAGCTCTGCGAGGCCATGGAAGACAGGATTTGCTTGATCCACAGTCCTTCAGTTTCCCTCATGGTACTGGTTTTAAGGGGTGTTAAAGAAGCTTTTCACCCATTTTGTTCTTCCCAGCATGCTGGATGTTAAAAAGGAAGAGAAATACCTCTCGACCCTAATACCCATATCACAGGAAAGCACCTGGCCCACTCCTCATTGCATGTCCTGCTTCATACTATAAACAATGATCATTACAAGTTGCACCTTGCTTGTCCTCTGTATTTTTCCCCATGCTCCTAGACCATAATTGCCATTCCCTTCCCCTAATTACTCCACCCTGGCTTAAGGTGCAAAGAATGGCCTTTGTTTGGCAAATAAAGGGTAGGCAGAGCTGTGAAGGAACACATTGCTGGTACAGAGATTCACCCAACATTATGTGGTTGGCTCTTCTAGTTTCTGTGAAAGCCAAGGCTTCAGTTATTTCCACCAAGGGCAATCAGGAGAGAAGGACTGTCCTACAGACCAGAATGTCTGACCTTCTACTGTATACAGGGGAAAAAAGCTACATAAATATTTTGTTTTCAAGCTCACAATGTGCTGTAAATGATACCAAATAAAAGTGAGTACATACAATATAAAAATAGCCTTTATGGTATCTTTAAAAAAGTTTTTGGCATATCAGCTGTAGCCTGTGAACAAACTACATTGCCAGTCAATCTTCTTTCCGTATACAAATATGTGCATAGACATTTTTAGACTTTTTGAATGAAAGAATTTATAACCATAAAAATCCATATATTCCAGATGTACACTTTAATGCCTTTGGGGCTTGGTTTAAGTTGTTTTTCAGATGTACACATAGCTTTGGCATTTCAAAATTTGAGGGTACATGAATAAGTGTCTGTATAACTTTACATAAACAAATATGCCTAGTGACTTAAAATATAGCTTTCATTCCTGTTATTTGCTTCTCATAAGAATAATTCTGAAGACATTGAATAATCATTTATATATAGAACTTTAAGTGCAAGAAGTTCATGAAGGTGCAAGATAACTGGATTGCTGTACTGAACATTTTACATAGCTGAACTTTGGGAGACCCTTACAATTAGAGATTTAAAAATTTCACCATTGCATACCTGTGCTCTGAATTATTTCAGATCTTCTGTGGAATTCTTGAACATGTTAAAGGAGATTTCCTCATTGAAATTACCAGTGAATCAAGAGTTTGGAATAAGAAGAAGTAGGTGTGCTCAGGAACAAGGTTAGTCTGGCCTACTTCAAAGAAATAGTTGCATCTTTTTGAAAAGACTATGCGTGCAATAATGCTACGGCTGTACCAACTATAAACTATTGGCAGATTGCTGAAGTCAGATTTGAAAAGAAGGCAAAACCCATTTAGATCAGAGGTTTCCCAACTTAGTATGCACCAAAGTATGCAGTGATAGAAACTACTCTTGCTTCTGGCAATGGTAATGGTTGCATGTGGGACTGCCTTGAATGTCTTTCTGTTTCACCCTGTGAAGACAAAAAGGTTGAGATTGCAGTGCAAAGATGTTCCCCCTGTCATGGGTCCAATTTGTCTACCTAAGCTGGTGTGGAAGCTGTGGTAGGAGTACCTCCAAACACTGGGACAAGGGCTGTCAGATCAAGGACTCAGTGATGTCTTGCCCTGATAAGGACTTGAGAATGCAAGGAAACAGTGGCTCCTGGAGGAGTATGGAGAAGGAGAAAGCAGATAACAAACATGAACTATAATAGCAAGAGATGGCAATGGTTGTTCTGTGTTTCCCTATGGAGCATGGTTCAAGGATGCCATTATCTGTAGAAGTGATCCAGGTCCCACTATATAATTTCTTCTGATGGACCAAAGATGAATGTTGTTGGCTAATGAGCAGCAGGTAGGGAACTGCCAACTCTCAACTCTCTGTACTTCTACTCTATTTCTTTTTCTCACACGAAGGAAGCAGTAGCTATAGCTCCCAGATCTGTGTAGCTCCCCTTTCTCATTCATATGGAGTTGCACTCATGACACTAAAGAGCTGAGATTCTATTCTGAAGTGATTCATGTACTAAATTTTGGGAACCTTCAATCTAAATCACATCCATTCTTTTTCTTTCTTTAGAAAGACATGACAGACTGTTTGTCCTTGGAGGACACAGCCATGTGTAGCTTGTCTCCAGAATGCATTCACCTGAGGGACGTGGCCAATCTCTTTCCCAGTTCTTTACTAAGCCAATGGTTAGGCCTGCTCACATCCAAAATAGCCAGTTAACATAGTCACCCTCTCTTCACCCTCCCCCCCTTCCCATATGATTACTTATAGCTCCTAGTATTTGTTATGACACAGATTTAAGTCTTTGTTACAAAAGCAAGCCATTAATTACTCCTAGAAGTTCTATGAATGTGTAGACAAGACAATGACTAGCACAGCAGAAGTGGTTCAGGATATTGTATTATAGCTTTGTATGTCAAGGGTGGCATAAGTTCAGGAAGAAAAAAGTTGTGGCATATGATGAAAGTTTCCCAACATGGGGCATTATAGCATGATAGTACACCGGTGCCCATCTGGTAGGTAGGAATAACATAACTGTGCATTTTACTTTTAAGTTAAAATTTATCCAAAATGTCATATAAACTCAGATGAAAGTGAATACACCTTGGCTGAGGCGTTACTTGACTGCAGAGGAAAGCTCTGGAAAGTGTAGATTTGCTCATTGTCTTAAGAACTCCCAAATTCAGACTGATAGTTCTAAAGAAAGCCTAAGAAATCTTGTAAGCATGCCCTGTTTTGTCAAGTAAAAAGTAAGGCTTAAAAACATGAAATTAGAAACAGAAACTTCAAGCATGTGGATCTATTAAAACAGGGTCTAGTCACCCCAGGAGAACAGGATTAAGAAAGCTTGATAAGACTCGGATTTATGGCAGTATCACTTTAAGCCCATTTTGTTTGATACAGGCATTGAATTATTGGTATTCTGCTACTAAAGGACACTTGAGTTATGTGAACAAATCTTCTAGTTATTAAATAATTCTCTTACACAGTGAATTCAGCTATGCTGTTATCTAAATTATACTGGGAAATACCCAGGCAAACTATATTTGCTTTATATATGTGGGTATTTTCTAGGTAAACTTCTGTATGTAGAGTACTATTTGTAGATTCTGTTTGTAGGAAGTGTTTGATGTGAAAGAACTCTATGCATACATATATATATATATGTACATACACATATACATGTAACACATATATACAAATATATGAGAGAGAGAGAGGGAAAATGTGAATGTTGCACTGTTTTGGGCCTGCCATTCTCAAACACTGAACCGTGTGTAAGACAACCTGGTTGTGCTTGTGCTGCCCGTTGCCAGGAGGCAGCTCCAGTCACTGTTATTGCCCTGATTTATACTTCGTCCCTTGCTCATGCCAGACATCCACACATGTACACCATACAGCAGCCCTACACATTACTGCAGATGCTTACCTCAGCTCCACAGTCAACATCTGCAGGGGCAAGACCACAGAAAGAGGTTGTAAGGTCCTCATTATCAATGAACACAACACAAATGGTGAAAGTAACCTTTTATTTGCATGTGATATAGAGACATACACACTGCAAACACATGCCACACATCATAAAAGGACAGGATACTTGGGAGATCGCAGCAAAGAAACATTAGCATCTGCTTCTAATAACCAGCGTAAATACTACATGCTCTGAGTTTCTCATGGTGTTTCTGAACAGAATTCCAGAAGAGCTGCATACACGGCACAGTTGGGCTCGTTAACACCAGCCGCCATCCACACATTGCCGCCAACAGGAACCTGGCCCTGCCTGGCCCTACTCATGGGGCAGAGCTGGTGGGGACAGCTTCTTACCCCACCTCAACTTGCTCAATGCTGCCCTGTCCATGTCTGCTGCAAGGAAAGTGGTGTGCCAGTGACCAGACTCACTCAGGCTTGTGAGAAAGCTCGTGTCAAAAGAGGTGGAGGGGTGCTCTGGAGGAGAGATGGAGCTTTCTGGCTCAAGGAGTCCCACGGGTGCAACATGGTCACTGTGAGTCACTGCTGCTTGCAGTCTGCAATGCAGTACAACCTGGCACAGAAATGCCGGATTCCTGGAATTACTGTGCTAAGCACAACATGAAAATGCTCAGAGCATTGCTGTCCAGGCAACACTCACAAGCTAAATCTTCTGTAGATTAGGACGTGTTCTGGAGAAACGAGAAAGAATGCAGCCAGCTAAGTAAAGACAGGTGTGCAGCTCTGCTGCCTGGCATGTAAGAACAGAAATGATTGTGGGATGAGATGAAAGCTTTGCTGTGAGCACAGGTTGGCCTGTGGCAGCACTGTTGTGACTGCACGTGCACAGTACCATACAGCAAAACATGGACCAAACTTCCCCAGCACACACAGAGTGGGCAGTTATCAAACTAACTGGAAATTCATGTAGCTACATCAGCTCCCTTGCACTCACCTCTGGCTTCTAGCTCAGCCCCTCCATCATAAGGCAATCATTTTTACTCTCTTAAACATCTAATTTCTCTTTGTTAAATATTCTAGGGTTGTTTCAGTCATTTGCTTGGTAAAAAACTCCTGAAACCTTAGTCCTGCACAGCTTATGGCCAAAATCATCACACCTAGGAGTGGTATATTCACTGGAACAGTGGAACCCGTTTTCAGCATATCGGGACTTCCTCTGAGCTCCATCTGTTAGTGATATGGCAAGTTTTTCTTGCCCCTGTCACATCCAAGAGGCCTGTAAAGAAGGAAGGAAGAATGCTATATGCTGTGTGTTGTGCTGGACCATGGTTTTCCTCTAATGACAAAATATAAAGCTTGTCCTGGACTGGACTGCCCACCAGCAATGTTCACAAGTGGCAACCCACCAACTATTAAGTGCTCTGAATCCCTTTGCCATGAGGCCTGTTTTTAATGGACGGGATAGCTTTTACTGATGTGTTTACTTCATGAAACATTCAATTAGCCAGATTCATCATCAGCATATTTGCTTGTACTGCCTTTGTGTTGGGTGCTTCATCAAGCTTTTCCTCATGTGCACAGTTTGCCATCTGCTTGTAGGTTGTTCAGAGACTGTGTGAAGATTCTCTCTCTCTGAGAAAATGTGTGCTGATCTATTGAAGTATTTGCTAGTGATGCAATGGCAGCTGTTATCATCACGTCATATGTGTGCGGGTGGTTGCAATACATGGTATATAGGTTGTCAAAATTTGCCAGGAAGATGTGTTTTTGATTGTGGTATTGTGTGCATGTGTGGTACTGCTGGAGCAGCACGCATAGGACTTGGAATACTACATGAGTACTATGCGTGAGTGCTATATAAACCGCATACCAGAGTGGTTACATGCTGTATTGGGTGACAGTAACACCGTATTCACACAGCTTTTTCACATATCTCTTTATCAGCTGCCCTTTTTTGAGTATTCCTTGGGGCCCTGGCTGTTTCCCCGTGTGTGCTGGGCAGTGGTCTTCACTGAGAGTACTCACATTTTGAAATCAGCTTCTCCTTGCCAGCGCTCTTCTGGCTCTGGGTGCCAACAGTTCAGGCTCTGTGGGACAATAGTTCATTTCTAATGTCTGTCAGGATGTTTACGCTGTTTATGTGTAGGCCTTTGTCACCTGGTATTAATTGGATTGTGCCCCCCTCTGCCTTTGAAGGCACAGAAGGCTTCAAACTCCTTTTTATTACACATGGTGCTGTGGCCTGTAATGCTAATCAACTACATTTGGATACACCATGTTGTAAGTATGGGATATGCAGCACCCCACTGCATCTTTGGAGATCAAATGGTCTCATGGTGGCTGAGGCTTTGCCTGCACTAGTGACTTTCTTCTTTTGCTCAAAAATCTCTCTGCTATACTTCTGTGTTTAGATATCATTAGCTAAACCTGAGCAAGCCTATGACCACCACAAATTTCATCTGTTTTCCTCCTCTCCTGATTATGAAGAAGTCTTGGTTGCTCTGATGTCCTGGGTTATTGCTCTGCAAGCAGATCACTGTTTGGCATCGCACACACTGTTTATGCTGTATTCTCTGCTTTATTTCTTCTCATCTGTAAAGGCAAATATTTACCTCAAGTGGGTATTGAAAATTGAGGTTTATAATTCTGCTTCCACTTGACTAGGCCAGGCACTGTAGTTCGTGGTACATACTAGTACAGACCTCTTTGGCAAAGGTACCTGACACAGTGAGAATGGTCCCGAGAGCACTAATTAATAGATTATGTTTTAATCCCACTCAGGTGTTTTGCCAGGTGATGACTGAGTTGATCAAGGGATTTTGCACATTGTTGCAGTGCCTGGCCTCCTCCTGTCTTGTCAGATAGATGCGTTGGCCATCACATACTGTAGCATGATCAGCAACATGTCTTTTGATTGCTCATTGAGATTCCTCTGCATTTTTGTCCTTTCCTCTCTTCTGGGTCAAGCAGGCTCAAGTCACAGCAGCCCGTGGAGGCAGTGCCAGCGGGCACTGGCACGCAGAGTGACGTCACTGCTGCCTGTTGGGACACAGAAGCTTGGGGCTGATTAAGTTTTAACTTTTGAGTCTGGAGCTATCTGTGTGGGCTCACAGCTGGGGACTACAAAGTGCTATATGGAATTGGCACAGAGAAGAAACACACAGATCGCCTGCTGTCAGGACATCTGTGTCTTTTTATTTTGGGTACATTTAGCACTTACAGTGTTTCACATCTGTCACATATGCAGTATGGCACTGACAGTGGTTACCGTTATATTTACATGTTGCCTCGATCACATTTGTTGTTGTTGTTTACTCTGTCTGCAAAGCCATCTTCTTGGCTGCACACATTTCATTTGTTAGCATCAGAGATGCCTGGCACTGAATGTTACCAGCAGTGGACTTGGTGACACACACATGGCATTAACATGGCATTCAGCTAGTGTATCAGCCCTCCATCATTTGTATTCTTTTTACACATGCCACGTCTCCAGTTCTGCCGAGACCTACATCATCTTGTCCTGCACAGCACTTGCATGGCACAGGATAATCGAAGAACAGGCCTGTAAGAGATCCCAAGTGATCTGAAGACCACATTAGTGGCTTAGTTTGTCCCCTGCTTGTAGTATATCCACAACATAAGCTAGTCTGGACAGATATTTGTCTAATCTAGTCTTTAAAAAGTCTAAGCTACTCTTAAAAGCTCTCAGTGACAACAAATCCAAAATCCCTTGAGGCAATATTTTTCATTCTGTACATGAGAACATTTTCTGTAAGGTTTGGCTGGAAATGCAGCTTGTCCTTTGAGATGTAGCACATCACTTCAGAGTCAACTGCTGATAAGTCTGACAGAAAAGGAAATATAGTAATCCATCTCTCTATCTCCATCCTAAATTAATTCCTCACTTAACTTCTCTGTCATTTTAAGCTCCAATCTGGAGTTTTACTTAGGCATCACCAAAGGCCGTCAGCCTGTGTTCCAGAGTTCAGAGACATGAAGTTTAACTGACATAGACATGTTCACCTCGTGGTCCTTTGTGCCTTTGTCGCAGATTATACCCAGGATTTTTCTCCCATTTGCAAATTCCTGACCTTTATCCCTCCCTTTACACATCTTGGACTCACAGGTTTGTCCTTTCATTGGTCATGGCATATGTTCTCTGATTCTGACCGCATTGCACACAGATTGGGAATGAAGTATTGCCTTTTAATGCCATATTGCAGCTACGGCTGCTCCCCTGGTAGGCTTTTATCTGTATTTTGGCTGTGCAGGCACTATGGAGCTGCCTGATGGGATCAGAAGGAGCAAGTGAGCTCACCAGGAGAGCTCACTCCTCCTAAATTGCCAGTGCTGAGTCTGGATGGACTAGAAGGCACAGATTAAAAGCTGCAGTGTTTGCTCTGTGGAAAGCAATGCATCTCTAATGGGAGTGGAAATTTGCCATTGCTTTTGCTAGAGCTGTTGAGAAAATGAGAGGAACAAGAGGATGAGATTCCTGGAGCCAAATCTCTCATTGGAATATATCACATCATAAGCTTTTCTTATGGCAGAATTCTTTCATTATTATTTTTTAATTAAATTGTCCTTAAAAATAATCCTTGCTTTTAAATCACAAGTCAAAAATGCAAATGTGAGCCTTGGGAACTCAAAAGTCTCAGGCTACACAAATTTCTCTCATCCCTGCTATGGAAACAACAAAAGATGAATACACAAGGAATGTCTGTTAAGGATAAGTTTTAATGATCATCTGCAACTTGTTATTCCATAATACATGCCATTAATAAACTGAATTACCCCCAAAAGTCTGTCCTGCGAGAAGTGCTATATTTCCTGCATCTGCTGCATCTGTTTTATCACATCTCTGCATCCTTCTGAAAGCGCTGTGTAATGTGTTAAAAAAGTTTCCAGCACAAAGCGATCACAACTCAGGTATATAATATCTGAGTCTTTCCTTTCCTTCCTTCACGGCACTTTTGTTTCACTTTTTACTGCTTCTATATGTGAGGAATAGCTTCCAACTGAGAAAAGCTTCTACCTCCTTTCCTCTCTTTAATTGAAAATCTTTGTCTCAGTTGTGGGTTCAAAACATTAAATCTCACCCTAGTAAATGGCAGAGTCACCAACAGACTCAAGCTGTCACGTGGATTACTTTGCTCCAAGAGTTCTGCTCCAAGGCCACTGAAGTTAATAGGATACTTTTCATTGCCTGCAGTGAAAACTGTCCTGGGCCTATAGTCATGCATAATTAGTGAATGGGAGATGAAAGGGCCATGTTACCTCCCTTTCCCACATTTTTAGTGGACTGTTTTCACTACCCATGTGGCTGCAAGATTCTCATTCCAATCTGCTCTTATCTTGATTTGGGGGGAAACTGGTTCTCATAATGGTTTCATTGTGCTAAGGTATATATCCCTCTTCACAGACTTAAATTAACCTCTGTCCTGTTCAGATATACTATTATCATCATTACTATTAAATTAGTTGTTTCTGAAGCAACTGCAGACAAGACACCAAGCCAGCCCCCCCTGGCTGCATTCCACAGGGTGAGCTGCAGCGCACAGTTCCAGCGAATGTATTGGGAAACACACCACTTCAGCTTGTAAAGTTCAGGCACGCCTCTCCTCTCTGATTCCTTGCAGCTGCCCTTCATGCCAGTAAGATGCTTTCTCAGGAAGGGGCTAGAGAGGAGGTCTGAAGAGGTATAGCCTTATGATTACGTGCAAGAAGATTTGAAAGTTCCCTACTGTGTCTGTTGTGAGCCGATTCTTCTGCTCCTTATGTGCAAAATGGCTCTAATGACTTCTGCCTCCTTCCCTTTTTAATTTCTCCGCTTTGCTAACAGACATTGCAACTCCACCCTCAATGCAAACATACCTTTCAATATCACTTACCTTTTCCGATTGGTCTTTATGACATCGTTAATTTTATGATATACTTAATTAATAATATTTGCATGGTTTTCCTCTATGGAATTATTGTCTATTACGTGTCACTAAATTACATAATCATGCATGGTTTGATATAGGTAATGTTTGTTTCAGTTAGAAAAAGTGTGTCTCTTGTCATTGATGTTTTTATAGTGCCATAACTTGTACTTTTTTATCTTAGGCAAGTCTTAGTTTGGGCTTTCTTGGACTGAGAGCAGTAAAACTCCCATTCTTTGAGTTTTAAGATTTTTTCTTAGACAACTGGCATTCTTACCAGCAAAAATCTGGGCAGAGACTGACCTTTCATTGTAAAAGAAGCATTTATGGAAAGAAATATGCTTCATAAGTGCAAAAAGGCATAACAGAATCCTGGAAGTGCTAAAATTAAGTAAGGCTAAGAAATAAGTAAATATAAGTATATGACAAATATATATGTACATACGTGTACATAAAACCAATTTCTTTTTCAAGGGCAGGTAATGATTTCATTATGTGAACAGTTGACTTCATTACAATATGACATATGGTTTCATAAATTCAATACTTACTGTGGGGTATTTGTTCAAATTTTAATGCCACACAGTGTTCTAAACTTATTGTGATGAGAAATACCAGCTGATGATGAGAAGCAGAGCCAGGAAAGCTAGATCACATCGGGCTTTGCAAGGACCCAGATAGGTGAAGCTGTCAAACAGCCACCAGTACGTTCCAGCAGACACTGTAGTGTGGAAGCCTCTTGGCTGCTCTTTAGCTCTGATGGCTTGCTACCAATTTAGCATGGTGGAGCTGCCATTTGATATGAAACCACTATGTCTTTGCCTTACAGGTAAAACTAAAAAATGTTATTCAAATCTAGGCATAAGGAAAGTACACGGAATGAAATTCTATACCTGTTGTGATCAATGTGAATTTTACTAGTGGCTCCAAAAGACCAGGGTTTCACCCAGAATATTTTAGTGTCCTTATTTTTAAATAAAGTACACATTATTAAACTTAATTTATAAAGGAGCCTACCTTAAAGCTTGTTTATATGTATAGTCATGTTCCTAATCAGCTTTTCAAGATGCAAACCTTTATAAATCAATGATTTCTTTTGTTATTCAGGGAGTAATAGTGTGGTAGGTGATTGCATTTTTGAACAAAATAAAAGAATAATGGGTTTGAGTTTCAGGTATTTTCTCAGGTTTTGATTTGAATTCCTACTTATTGTTGACATTTATCTGAGCTCTGTGCTGGCATTGGTGTGATAATATAAAACACCAGACCAGGGCTGCTGATACTTATATACGTATAATCCCCAACGTACAGATTTAATCAGCAAAGGAACTCACCTGAGACCTGTCATTCCCTTGCCCTTCTGTAGTTCTAGTGTGTTACTTTTGAGCTAAAAATGCCTATTTTTAGAGCCTTTTTAATTTAGTAACTGAGGTATGTATAAAGCTCAGTGCATTGGTTCACAGTAAGTATAAATTTTTAAAACTTAGTCTCTATTTCTGCTTGGGGAAAAAAAATAATTGAAACAGTGTAAATTGTGAATTGTATTGTGAATTCCTGGTTTCCACTAGACTATATTTTTAGCAGGGAACCATTGCTGACACCCTGGCTTGGGAAGAGGGCTTCAGACAGGGTGGAGAGGCTGCAAGAGGCAGCCATGGGCTGGAAAAATGTATGTGAGGGCTTAGGCAGGGCTTTGGTCTGTGTGAGAGATCATGACACCAGCCTCCAGTATTGACTACATTTTCTATAGTATTTATTTAGTGAGTATGTTAGATGAGTTGTAAGGTTTTTAACTACACTTCACTAGAACTTTCATTTTACAAACAATTGACTGTGACCCTACAAACGTTGACTCATGTGCTTTTCTTTGTGCGTGACAGTGAATGGGAGCACCCACAATATGAGAAATGAAGCATGTGCTTAAGTCTGCATAGGATCAGGGCCACAGAGGTGGGTGATACTGGTTTCATACTTTCAACCCTAGCTAAAACATTACCTTTTTTAATAGCTTGCTTTTTTTTTTTTTTTTTTTCTTAATCTGTAAAGCAGTCTTTGGCTGGTGACAGCTGTGAGAATTCTGAAATCCATCATGTACCATGGGGAGCTTTTCTGATTTCTGTTGCCTTGTATTACACTTAGAGCAGCACATGGAAAGTGAACAGCCAGAATTTTCTGTTGCTGAAAAGAAACAGAGTCATCCAGAGGAAGGAGACCCGAGAGAGCCAACCTCAGAGTCAGAGGAGAGGTCTCATTTTGCTCCAGCAGTTCCTTCACAATTCTGTGAGGATTTTCCCCCATATAGGTGTAGTTTTACCAGATTTATGTTACTCCCCTGCAAACCCAGTAGGTTGTGTGGCTTGTATTCCATCCCCAGCATTTGGGAAGCCCTGTGATAAAGCTACAGAACTCTCCTATTCTTAAAGGGATTGAGATGTTGTGGAGTCCCCAAATATGTTTCTCATACACATGTCTGTGGTTCCAATTTGTTTTTCATCACGTAAGCATGAGTAACAGAGTTAGTTATATTAGGTGTATTTGATGTAAAATAGTCAACCCTTTTAGCTGGTGGGGGGAAGGGAGACACTTCACTGAGGTTTGTAACTTACTAGAAATGCATATTAGAAAGTGAAAACCAGACCCCACACTGATGAAATGATTTAAAATAATTTCATTGAAAAGGTATGCTCTACAAAATTAGCACTGTCTGTGTCTTATTCACATACACTATTTGAAGCAGATAGAGGATTATCCTTTTGGACATGTTAGGATTCCCTTTAGGGCAAGGAAAATATTATTGAAATAATAGACATAGCAGAGTAGCTGGGCTGAGCTATAAGGCTTCCTATGGAAACTGCTGAAGAAGTGTTTCCCAGATCAGTGGGTGAAACCTGGGAGATAATAATTGCTCCCCAGACTCCTGTGACTGTTTTCTGGGACAATAGCTTATACATTTCTTTAGCAGCACAATCCTCTTCTTCCACCTCTGACCTGTTTCTCACCTTGCGAACTTATCTTCGTATAATCACAGCCTTGAGACACCCACTGTTTGCTGGGTTGTGGAAGGAGGCTTGGACATGTATTCTTATGCTATGTTTCCAGACTATGCGTCTTTGCTGTAGATGAAGCCCACCACAGTGGTTGACAGTGAGAATATGATTTACCCTAAAAGCCCTGTATCAGCCATGCCTCCATGGAGTCTAAGTTTAAGAGACAAATAAGATGCAGGCCTTTCCAGCCCTGTCAACAGAGAAAAGTAGTCACAGAATCAATCCTTCTACCTGGAGGATGAGTCATTCCAACTATCTCCTAGGTTCCTGCTTAGTATGGGAGTCACCTGTCCGACTTTAGACATCTCTAGCTGTCTATATCAGAGGTGATTATCCAGGCTGCCTTTATAGTCCCACCTTACGATCAATATCTAAAATAACTGGGGCGAATTGCCCCCTGGAGGCTCCTCTCTCTTCCCATTGACTATTATACGACTAGTGTTAGAGTAAGCAACTCACTTTGAGATATTTAAACTGAGGTGAGATAAATAATACTCCTTTAGTAAGTGGTCTGAATACAATACTGTCTTATTTCTACGGACTTTGTTACATACCTCTAGAGTACTAGACTCTACTCTACCCTAGGAATGCCTCATTACTGTCATGAATTGAAGTGCCGTATTGCTCCATTTTATTAAAGGTGATAAGTGGTTTGAGAACAAGTCTGCATGTCTAGAAAAGACAAAAGCCACTGTGTAATGGAATAGTATGTAGGGTTTGCACTTTAGTCAGCAACCATATTTTCGTTCCCTGACACAAAATCATCAGCAATGCAGAGAACAATGCAAGTAGAATAAGGTGTGCAAAATCAGCGAGAGCATTGAAGTGTGGCCCTGGACAGGCATTTTTCATTGGTCTTGCTTGGTGACTGGTCAGAATGGGCAAGCACCTCTGTAAGTCAGCAGCATAGATTTACTTTTGCAAATGGTAGAAGAATTGAAAGCTTTCAAAGCTCCACAAGAGCCTGAATATCGCCAGGGTTCTTAACGTGTCTGAGAGGCAGGATCATCTGCAGCCTTGAACACGCTAAGTATAGACAAGAGGTACATAAGCAGTCAAAGATAACACCACTTCATATCAAGAGCTGCTATCCAGCCCTACAAAGGAATTTGAACAATTGCTAAGGATTTCCAAAGTCTGCACTTGATTACTGCAGGACTTCAGATACCCCCTCCAAATATTTATGAACCTTCACTGCAAATCAGTGGTTTAAAGACACCTAAAAAATAACGCTGTAAAAACTTCTCCAAGTATCTTAGATAATGAATTATTATTAGATTTGTTTCTGTTTTACAGATACATTCTTTGGCCCAAGCTATGTGTTTCAACACTCTCTCCTTACATCACGAGCTCTTCAGGGCTTTTTCTGTATGTGCTGAAAGACACTTCTTTACCTGAGGCTACTCTGCTAACTTCTTTGAGCACAAAGTATCTCTGGATAATTTAACCACGTGAGTCACACTCAGAAGATTTGGCAGATTGTCTCAGGCATTTGGAGTTAACCAATAATAATGTTCCTGCTCCTAATCCTCCAGATTTCTTCTAAGTTCTGCTTGTATTTGTCCTTAGTGAAAAGCATGGTATTATCTTATTACAGCAATTTGATTTTCATTATCTAAGTAGGCTGCTGTGTCAGCAAAAAGCAGCAATTTGGAAAGGATGGAAAAGACTGCGAGTCATGGATGAATGAGTGATAGGTGGAGAAATAAAAGAAGATAGAAGAGGGTATGTTGAGTGATTGAGAGAGCTTGGAAAAATAAGGTGAGGTCTGTGGCAATTAGTTAAGAAATATGGCTCTTTGTTGACATGATTAAATGAGGGAAACCTACTTTTTTCCTGTCACATATAACCCGTGCTTAGATGGCCTAAGTTCATTCAGAAGCATGCTATAAAATAGTTTCTTTAGAAGAGGCTAGAGTACCGAGATATCTACAAGATCATGTCTACATCATTTCACAAGAAAAACTACCCTGCAAGAAATCGTCTACTATCAAGTTCCATTTCAAAATCTGCTTTTAAGATGCTTTTCCTCTTACCAGAAGAAGAGGCCTGAAAAGTGAGGAAATTGATCTGTTACTTGTGAACCTTCATTTAGTTATGCTTACAATGCTGCAGGCATTCCTCTGGAGATACAAGATTTCAGGAGATGACATATAAATTGGTATAGGCATGGAGCACAGCATGCTCTTCTTTAAAAAAAATTCTGGGCCAAATATCTTTAACATTTAAAATCTGTCATAAATCTTTTTCTACGTATGGTCATTGAAAGCAGTGGGGTTACATCTGCTGTAGTAAATAAAATAAACTGAGGAATACTAATTCTTTGGCTCTAATGCCAAACAGTGTGGCACAGTTTATGTTCATGTTGCTCAGCTTTCTTCTTCCAGAAGAACAGGGTGACCACAACCGAATTGCCGTGGGGAATGACAATCCATGGGTCTGACCCCTGAATGCTGCCTGGACAGTGTGACAGGGAGAGCCAGAACCAGAGTGTGGAGCATGCTAAAAATATGTGGGATAGCCCTGTGCCAGTATACCTCCTTAGTTTATTAATATAGATGGAGCCTGAAAGTCTTCTGATTGGCATCAGTGGACTACAAGTGGGTGAAAATGAGCCATCTACTGTCATGGCTCTGTAATCCCTTGAGATTCCCAGAGCATATTGTTTACCAGTAAAAGGGACCTTCATCTTAAAAGAGAAAAAGTAATTTAAAAGCTGCTTTGGGCATTTTGCCAGATGCATAGCAACATCTGGTTGGCATTCACAGGCTTCAGGAGCAGCTAATCCTACTCTGAGCAGGATTAACATCCCTGTTTAAAATGTCCTCTTGGTATGTCTGATGGAGCCAGGATTTGGCTGTCCAGAGCAG
>NW_010320210.1:79545-102890 GCF_000700745.2 Antrostomus carolinensis
ATCCCCACTTTGTTCTCTGTGTCTTCAGTGCTTCACCTGATGAAATAAGGAAGTACCATAGCTTTAGCAGCCCTGCCAAATACTCATTAAATACTGTCGAGATGACTGCCTGTCTCCTCTTTAACTACTGCAAGTGAGAGCACTTATCTGCAAGGGATGAAGTTATTTACAGAAATATTGCTCTGTTTTCTCCAGCATAGGTGTGCAAGATGATATTCAGCACAGATGCGTGTAAATCCCAGTTGCATTGTTTGTGAAACTGTTTCCATGAAGGAAATAACAGATTTGTTTGGAGCAGGATTGTAGCAGAACTCATAGATAAGCTCCTACACAAAATTTTCTCATGCTTTCCATAGTTATGGTAACAGAAGTTAAATGCCCTTGCCTCAAAGTATCTCTGCTGACAGTGACTGACTGATTTCTTCAAATCAAGTCTGCTGCTAAACTCAGCTGTTGAAAATGATGGGACAACACAGAAGTTTGACACTGTCTTAGAAGTTCTGGAAAACCTTGTGCTTTAAGTAGATCCTCTTTGAAACTGGAGTGCTGTGGACTTGCAAGAAGCATGGCAAGCCTTAGCCCATCCTGTCCAGAGTGCAAGGAGAATGGTTTCTTGTGGCTCCAGATCAAGGGGCAGTATGAAGACATAAGGAATTGCACACATGCTTTACAGCTTGCCCCTGGGCATCTTTATGAAGAACACTTACAATTAAGTGCTTGTTAATTAACAGTATGTTCTGAACATGGGAAGCACTCATATTAGCAAGCACAGTTTCTTCTACATCCTTTTCTTTAAATTTGTATAGAAGAGGAATTATTGGTATACTTCTGCATGTCACTGTCCGAGGCTGCTACATAACTGCTGGTGGAAACTGGTTTGACTCTGCTGAGGAGGCAATTCAAATTATAGCTCAGTTAAGTGTTTGGCCTGGTATGCTCAGATTTTTAGATCCCACTGACTATCACATCCAGGTGCAATATATGCATTCTTGCATGCGGTAGTTACATATTCAGGTACAGTATTTACATGTCCTTTATTTTGCATGTCGAGACTTTTGACAAATAAAGGAAACACTTCAAACTGTGTCTTTATTTTTATTTCCTATGTCTCAGATTTTCCAGAAAAATAAGTTGCTACATCCCCCTCTTTCATCCCTGAAAAGGAGCAGGAAAACGAGTGGCTTTCCTGCAGCAGCTGCTGCACCTGCTGTTTACAGTGAAGCTGGACCGCAGCAAGGCTCCTTTTCTGGTCCACAACATTTCCTTTTGCAGTCAAAGCCAACACATCAAAGTGAAAGCTCCAAAGGAGAAAAACAATGTGACCTATTGTTCTAAGAAAACAAAATAAATCGTTTGTAGGAGGGGAGTAAAAGCTCCTAACTGGATTTTTAAAACATTAATATTGGGAAGAAGACTGAAAAGCAAAACATAAAGTAATGTGCGGTTGTGACCATGCTAGACATGGTACAATTTCTAGAACTTCACTGTACTGTCACTTGATATGTTTTAACAATAGGAGCAATGCATACAATGTATGCCCTGATTCTTTGTCAATATAAATCACAGCTCTAGATAAAAGGCAGTGTTGGACCCTCTCATTTGCTTCTGTTTCCAGTTTTGAAAAGTTCTGAAAGTTTTCAGTCTGATGAGGTTTGAATCTATTCTTGTATTCATGGTGTTTCTCCTTTTGTTCTTCTTCCTTTCTGTTGTTTGTTATTCTTATGATAGAAATACCTTGAGGTTCCCACTGAGGGCCCCATTGTGCTAGACAATTACGCTGCACAAAGAGGTTATGATGTAAATAGAGAAACCAGTGTGTGGTAGAGGAAACAGAGACACAGAGAGTGGAGAATCAGCTTGCATGTAGTCTCCTGAAAGGTCAGAGGAAGAGGTGGTCAAAACCCAGACTTTTGTTGCTCAACTTGTAGATCCTTTTTAGTAATGGAGGAAGCCAAATGAAGATGCTATGTTGTTTCACCGGAATGAGGACTATATTTTTTCAGAAGCTTAAAATACAGCTTGCTTTGCTCTAAGGAGGAGGTGTAGAAACATATATCTGAATGCCAACCGGGATTTCTTAAGAAACTAAATGCAGTCTGGAAGATTGCCTGCTGTCATGAAATCATATTATCCAGAGGCACTTGGGTTCCTTCCCCTCTCAGCATAATCAAATTAATTTTGACCTTGTGACCTAGGTGCAAGTAATAAAACCTTCAACTTTCTTCCAGTGGTACTGCTGCAGCCATGCAGCTTATGGAATGGTGCACCTTATTTCCTGTGATCCCAGTTCAGGGTTCTGATCAGAAAACTGAAGGCACAGAAATCAAAGGCTAGTCCCTACTTTCTGGATGCTGTTTAGAGAGTCTTACCATCAGAGAAAAGGAGACAGAGCAGAAAAGTCTGTCTAAAACTAGAGCTTCTCTGTGAGTTTACTTGAAAGCGTCTGGAGTAGCAGATGCAGAACTGTGTATACTTAATTACCAGGTAACCAACTAAAATAAAAGCAAGCACAGTTGTTTCATAATAAATGGAAATCCAGAGCTTGACTCAGATTCTTCCCATTCTAATGAATGTCCAGAGGAAATTAATGAAACCTGCTACAAATTTCATGAAGAAAATGGAACAATTCCGTTGCCTTGGTTTAATGGCTTCCACACAAAACCCTCAAAGAGTTGGTACATTCTGCCTGCTGGGTTCACAGCACCTGGGCCAGGTCTTCATAATACTCACAGGCTGAAAAGCCGCGTCTCATGTTCTAATTTTAACACATTAAATTGAAACATTTGCAAAACAAATGCTGAAAATAAAGGACTTTGGATTGGTCAAGAGGTAAAAGTACAATTTATGGAGCTCGGTGTAGAGATAACTAGTGAACTTTGATGGTCATTGAGAGGCAGGGGATCAGAAGGCTCAACTCATTGCCTTCCCTCCACAGCCTTTACACTGGTGAAACCGTGAGCCAGGTGAAAGCCAACAATTCTTAAAGGTCAACTATATATAATCCTACAGTGCACTAGCTTGATAAAAAACTGCAGTAAAGAGGCCCCTATTTCTGTTACTGTGCTGTATTTTATGACCTTGTGATTTAGGAACTTCTTTCTCAGACTATGCCTTACTCTCAACAAAGCTAAAAATTCACTATACTTTCCTCCACTGATGTGAAGAATCATTACCAAATGTTTTAGAACTACTTTTACAGCTAGTTCATGTCTCTTACCACCAAAAAGGTGCCATCTTTATTAAAAGAATATAAAAATTCCTTCATAATGCAACAGACGTTTGTGTAATTAGAACACAACCTCTTGCAATTGATGGCGTAAAACAACACCTAAATCCTAACTGACCCTAACATGGTTAGATACATTTTACCATCTAAGAACTGCAAAAGGCTTTGAGGGTCCACACATAGTCTTTTTGCTCTATGGGTACAGTGTTAGTACAGACAGGTAGGTGCTCTCTATGACTAAGGCTTTACAGAAACATACCGACTAAGGCTGTAATACAGAAATTATTTCTAAGGCACACAGTCACAGCAGGATGCACAACTCCCTTTACACTCCCTGTACACTTTCTTCTAGTTTCCTTCTCCTTCCCATACAAACTAAGATGTAAGGATTGTGGACCTTATCCTGCCTTCATAGACCAGACAAAAATACCAAGAATAGCCTATTCCACCACCTGAAAAAAATAATCTTTACTTGGGGATGCCTTAAAAGAAACCTAAATTAAGACAGATGAGTTCTGGTGAATCCGGCTGAAGTGCTTTAAGGTATTACTGCCCTGCTGTCGTCTGCTGCTTTTGCAGCAGCTGCCCACGTCTTCAGAGAGTCAGCAAAAGGGGATGAGGACCTATGCCCTGGCTGGTCCGTCACAGAGATGAACCCATTAACTGAGGGTATCTTTGTGACAAAATAAGTTTATCTCTTTTTGCTCTGCTACCCCACTGCCAGACAGCAATGCCACCAGATAGGCAGCCACAAGCAGCTGGGGTACCAGCATTGCTAGCTGTATGTCAGACATAAGTCTTCCTTCCTTCCTTCCTTCCTTCCTACCTTCCTTCCTTCCTTCCTTCCTTCCTTCCTTCCTTCCTTCCTTTCTTCCTTCCTTCCTGTCCTTTTTATCTTTTTTCCTTCCCTTATCTTTCTATCTCTCTGTCTCACTTTCTCTCTTCCTATCTTTTTCTCTTACTTTTTTGGCTCACTCACCTTTCTATCTTTCTTTCCTTTTCTCTCTTTATTCCCTGCAATACAAGAGTTAGGTCTCAATAGGAAATCCATCTCCATACTCCCACCAGCACCCTCCCAGACAATTAAGAATTTGTTCCCTCCCCCCGCAACCGCTTTTTTGTTTTGTTTTGTTGTTGTCAGCTGGTCTCCTGGATTAGGGTTTGCAGCTCTCTCTGGGCTCAGGAAGGCTTGGTAGCTTGGCAGGATTTCTTGCCAGATCACTGATCCTAATGTAAGTGCCAGAATCCTGCAGTTTGCATAATGCTAATTTGCTTTTCAGCCCAACTTGCCAACCCACATGCTGTTTAGTATATCAAGTAGCAGAAGGAATGCCATGTGCTCTACCCCAAGCAAGAAGGAGAGTAATTGGATAGATACCCACTACCTGAAATTGAAACTAATCTAACCAACGCCGGGTATAAACCCTAATGCACTGCTGAGCTTCTGGTAAGAGGTTATTAGACTGAAACAGTTTCAAGCCAATTAGTTCCTTATTCTCAGAGCTCTGATTGTGGAATTTTCACTGGCATAATAAGGTTACAAATACTGCCGTATTACGGCAATATTCATTCACTTAGACCTAGATCCCGCCATCCTTACTCATTGTGAGTAAGGGTAGTAGAACTGGACCTTAATGCTTGTGTTAATGAAACGCTAGACATGTCAGGGTGGGGCGATACTGAGAGATATCACCACACCTAAGGGATGTTGCCAGTCATTGGGCTAAATGCCAAGTACTTACAGTCGAGTAGGCGTGGGGCTATCTCATTGTATTACCACACATTGAAGTGTTTTATTGCAATACAGGTTCTTTCAAAGCAAAACAAAACTAGACCATGTAGGAAAAGAACACCACCTCAGTTTTTATTCTACGCTGCACTCACACTGATGCTAGTATAACTGCATTATGAGTTCAAGGTGAGACTCTTCTCTGAGTTTACCTAGTTGTGTAGACACATAATCTAAACTGGTTGTCCAGGCTCTCTCTCCAATAAATAAGGGAAATATGTAACTCTGAAGAAAGATGGATCCTTTCTGCATGAAACACTTGTCTTAGGCAAGGCGAGATAGATCTCTCTCTGGATGCACTGGAATCTCTCCCTCAGCTGAAGGTAACCTAAGCAAGAGGCTTCATCAGATCCTTTCAGTCAGCTGAAATTTGTGGCAGTGTACCTCTAACTTAGTGACAGAAATAGAGCCTAATTCATTTTCCAACTGATTGCTTGCTCACAGACAGGGACTGTGGTCAAAGCTCTTGCGCCAGTTAGCTGATGCAATGCTCCCAGCCCCTCAGGAGAGGGACCACGTCTGTGAGACGCACCTCTTGAAGCTCCCAAGCAGCAATGAATAATAAGGGCTCCAGCTCTTGCGCCAGTTAGCTGATGCAACGCTCCCAGCCCCTCAGGAGAGGGACCACATCTGAGACGCACCTCTTGACAGCTCCCAAGCAGCAATGAATAATAAGGGCTCTGTGAGAAGCAGCTTTGATTTTCTTTGTTTGGTCAGTGAGAAAGCAAGTGTCCTGGCCCAACAGGCCATGCAGACACCCTCCTGGAAACATAGCTTGCTGGTTTGTGCAATGGGCTCACTCACAGGTACTCAGTGAGCAGCTTGCTGCTGACATTGTCCCAACACTCAGCCAGGGACACCTCAACATGTGGGAAGGGCTTCAGAGGAGTGCTGAGCACACAGTCGTTAATCTAGGATGTGTAGAGATTAGAGGGAAATTGGGTAAGGAATTTACAATGAAAGCTATGAAATAAATTGACCAAGTAAAACGTAAGCAAGAATTAATGCCCAAAACCCATTGCTTTAATTTCCTGATCTTCTATGCTTGGATGTGGTTTTGTTCAGAAAGTGTGGAAGTGAAATTTGCCCAAGTTTGTCTTTCTGCTTTGTCCTGTGTGATAACTTCCCCTGCGATACTCTTGATTTCAATAAAGCTCCAAATGTGTGGAAGGGCCAGGGCTGGAGGGATTCATTATCCCTCCATCAAAGCAATGGCAACATATTGAGAAACTGCAGAACATTTCCCATAAAGCACTATCTCTACAGAAAGGCTGGCTCTTTAGGAAAAGATCCTTTGGCAAGGGGCAGTATCAAAAGCCGGGATATGTCCTCTGAGCAGACTCTTCTTGCTTTAGGTTGGTTCGGCCTGATCACTTGGGTTTGGAGGACCACAGGAAGATTGAAAATGTAACACCTAATGGACTGATAAAAGGGAAGTATTGTCAAGAGATCTCCATCCACTTTCTTAGGACTTTTGAGGCCTGAGAAAAATGTCAAAATCTAGCCATTTGCTTCTGCATTAGTGATGTGCACTTGCTGTCTCACCGGACAGGGCTGTTGAACTTAAGTCAAAGGTGTGAGTTGCTCCCACTGTTGAGGACTTCAGTGAAGGACCACTGCAATGGGAAACCATTCTTTTATAGGAATTATTCTCTAAGTCACTGCCCAGTTTTGCCTATTTAAGGCATGTGGTGGATATATACAAAAAATATATTAGATTTTCATCATGACATAGTTTTAAATAATTCCAGAAGATGGGGCCCCCAAATTGTTGGCTTTCAAGCAATTGGCTTTGTTGGGATGTCTGGATTTACTAGGTCTCCTCAGGTAGTACAGTTATGCACGTGCTTATGGGATTACATGATAGGGGGCTTAGATCACACAAAAAAACCTGTCCAGCAGCTGAGTCCCAGGGATGAAAAGTTTTGCAGAAAGTGTTCTAGCATGGGAAAATATGGGATCAATGATAAACTTTTAGAAGTCTCTGTGGTTAGTTATGTTTCTGGTGAGTGTGAGGTTAAGAGAGAAGGAAACCCCATTATGAACATAAAATGATTTCTCAGGAATTGCTCTCAAAAGATACAGTCACAGTAAAGATGCATTTCCTTTCTTTAAGCATGCATACATTTCTTCCCTTCAGAATCTCTGATTGTCCAGCTGAAGAGGGTGGTAATTGCCCACCCTAGTGATTCAGCATTCTGGGAATTTCCCAAAAGTGGTTTGAGTTGAGCTATGGTTTCTGCCAGCCTTTTCCAGCCTTAAAAAAGTATTTTTCTTCCTAAAATGGGCAAACTTCTTTGCTTTCTTAATTCAAAGATAGAAAGGGCATTTGATGAACACCCATGATAGATCATGACTGTCTGATGTATGTAAATATGAATTTATCAGAGTTAAAAACACTACTTCTATTCCCTGCAGAAACTATTGCTTCCCTACTGTATTTTGCATATCTGTGGGAAATAGAGGGTGTAGCAATAGATTACAAGACATTGTATTGTAGCTTAACAGCCAGGAAAACTAATCAGTTTAAGAGAGCCAGAATATAAACACCGGAAAGAAAGTAACTCAGGAGTGGAAACTAATAAAAAAGGAAAGGGTCAGTACAATCAAAGATGTGTGTGAGTAAATTATGAATAACTAAATCAGTCAGGCAAAGCACTACAGTGTTGATGGTTCTCTGTTCTTCTTAAATAACTTCTTATCTCCTACTTTCTTTCTAGTATCCCCAAGCTACCTACTACTGTAATATTTAAATAGTGATTATTTTCCTCTATGCTGTGTGTGTAAGTGTGTATGTTAAAACTCAAGCTAAATATCCAAAGCTAAAAGAGGTTGTAAAATTTTTTTCTTTTTTTCCTTGATTTTTAGGCTTGCTGGATCTCGTGTGTATACATGTGTATGCATGTGTGCATGGCTAGCCTCTGGTACAAATTAAAGCGTCCACACAGAAGGACACAAAAGGCACTTAGCCAGGATAAAGGATCTGTCCCCATTGTTTTCTAGGAGTGTTGAATCTAACATCCTTTGACTCATAATATATTTAATAAAAAAAAAATAAAAATCCTAGCAACCCGGAATTAAAACTATTGTTGTTAGAAGTTGAATGTGCAAGGAATGAGAAAATGGGTGTCTAATGTGTTACGATTACTTTTCAGGATATTATAAGCTTTGCTCCCACTGAACCCAATGAGAAAATTCCCAGTGACGTCAGTGACGCTCAAATGGGTTCATAGCCCTTACTCAGGGTAGGTTCCGGTTGCAATCGGTAGGTGTGGATAAGCAGAGAAATCCCATCGGAATGAAAAAAAAAATGCTTTTCAAAGATTATCAGCAGCGTGAGCAATCTCAGTAAAGTCCTAATGACTGTTGTTAGCAAACTGTGTTTTATTAAGTTTCCTGTAAAACAATGTGCTTTGAGGAGGAGGGGAAAGAAGCAGGGGGGTAATTGTCATTCCAGTGAATCAGCTACTCTGGGAATTTCCAAAAGGTGCGGTTAGCTTGGAAGACTGTGGTGTTTGCCACATTTTTCCTTCCTAAGGCTAATCTTTGTAATTCAAATTAATTTGCAACCATTTAGTTTTGAATCTAGAGTTAATATAGTTGATTAAGCCCTATTATTTGTAAATCCACCAAAGGCATAGACAATGGTAACAACTATAAAAAAAAGACTAGGTATTAAGTGGAATCCATTTATTACAAGTTCTGAGATTTGCCAGACAGTTCAACACTCCAAATTTATCCAGCAAGAAAATGAGACTATCCAGATCATGGGTAGAAGAAGAAACCAGCACATCTGCAACGTGAGGGTGCCACCAGGCAGCAGGGAGAACACAGAAAAGAGACTGACCAGATGAGTCCCTGCAGCGAACACCACAGAGGAAGGGAAAATTTAAGGGAACTAGTTGCATGGAAGACATGCAGAAAGCAATCCCAAATAGCCAGAGCTTGCAGTGACTTGTTCACCTCCTAAGTGAGAAAGTTTCATGCAGAAAATGGCAGTATTTTTCTTTCTGCTGTGAATGTTTAACTTTTAAGAAAGGAATTATCTTCAGAAGTGTAGCAGGAGCAGCATTTTAACTATTACCCATACACATTTGACTAAGAAACTACTATTGTTAGCGTCCAAGAAACATGGCAAATTCTTCCCAGCTGTATTATTGTATTATAATAATTTTCCATTACAGAGGTGACTGTTGCTCCAAGCCAGAGTATGTAAAGTAGCCAAGACTTGACTCTCCAGGCTCTACCATGCACAATGCTAAGCACCTCATGCATGATGCTGACGTCTATCCATACTTATGGACTTCCCTGGGAGTTGAAGGCACTTAATACTGCCTGGGAGGAAGAGATCTGTGTGTGGCAGAAAATGTTAGCATATTAAGAAAGTAAATGGAGATGATTTAATGATGAGACTACTGCCTCTCATGCTGACCAGCATTGTTTCATTGTTTGCTTGTGTTCCCTCGTCAGTCGGCATCTATCTTGTGCCTCATGGTGAGCACAGGCTGCAAGCTCTCTGGGGCAAGTGCTGGCCTTCAGCGTGGTGGTCGTAAGGAGCAATAGCCAGGTGGCTCAATCAAAGCAACCACAACCTCCTGCAATCACGCAATGGTTGCTTCCTTCCTTCATGTGATTGCTCAGCCTGTTTACATCTGTCAAGCCTTTTATAAAAGCTGTGCTGCTAACAAGGGCTGTTGGGTTTTTTTAGTTGTGTTTTTTTTTTTTTTTTTAAATTGTTTTGAAGACTCTTTTTAGTTAAAAAGTGTTTGCCACCACAGTTAATACATGGACTGGATTAAAGTTCAAAACCAGCTCACGTCAGCAAGTGGATGGAAATTGTTACCATCTGACAGCTGGTGGCCTGGAAGGAAAATGAAAAAGTCACTGCATGAAGGACTGGTTCAGGGCAGTGCCACAAGAAGTGACATGGCTTTGTTTTATATCCTGGGAGTGCAGCTCTCTGTGCTGCCCGAGTTGTGCTTAGAGGAAGTAGGCATGGAGACTAGCAAAACTCGTTACACCTCTCTGGCTGCAGTGGTCGGGCCTTACAACGTCTTAAACCTGTGCAGGAGAAGCTATAGACTGTGCTATTGGTGATATGTGGCAAGACAGTAGGGTGCCAGGCCTGGCTCAAGTCACCAAGACTTCTCTGCTGCCTTTCAACTCCCTAAGCCCTCCTCCCAGCCCTTATTTCATCAACTTTGACCAGCAAACAACTGAGTTAAAGAGGAAAAAATATTTTCTTTTCACCTCTGGCTGTTTTAATAATGGCCAATTTATTGTTTTATATAAGAATATCCTAGAAATACTAACTGCCAGAATGTCTCGTACTAACTAGTGTGAACTTAAGTACCTGTTAGACTCCATTACAGAGTGAATAAATTACAGGGAATAAATGGCAATGCTAGGAATGGCACTGGCATTGCAAATTGCACATTGCAGGTACGTGTCTTCTGGGCCTAGCAATGCCAGCTAAAGAAATGACTGCCTTGAACCTCTGATATGTCAGAAGGTCATGCTGCCATCCAGAGGGCCTCCGACAGGCTGGAGAAATGGGCTGACAGGAACCTCATGAAGTTCAACAAGGGAAGTGTGAAGTCCTGCACCTGGGGAGGCATAATCCAGGTTATTCCGATGCACCAGTGCATGCTGGGAGCTGACCAGATGGAAAACAGCTTTGCAGAGCAGGACCTGGAGGTCCTGGTGGACACCAAGTTGAACATGAGCCAGCAACGTCACATTGCAGAAAAGAAGGCAAACTCTCTCCTGGGCTGCATTAGAAGTGTTGCCAGTGGGTCGAGGGAGATGATCCTTCCCCTCCATTCAGCACTGCAGAGGCTACACCCAGAGTACTGCCTCCATTCTGGGATCCTCAGTATAAGAGAGAGGTGGACATACTAGAGAGAAGCGAGCAAAGGGGCACTAAGCTGATTAAGGGTCTGAAGCAAGACATGGCGAAGGTGCAAACAGCACACCTTTGGTGTTGCTAAAGACATGTCTAAGCAAAACCAGAGACCAGAGTAGGTCCCCTATAAGGAAAGGTTGAGAGAGCTGGGACTGTTCCACTTGAAGAAGAGAAGGCTCAGGAGCAATCTCATCAATGTATATAAATATCTGAAGGGAGAGTGCAAAGGGGATGGGGCCAGGCTCTTTTCAGTGACAGGATCAGAGGCAACTGGCAGACCAGGTGGTTCTGTCTGAACATCAGGAAACACTTTTTTATTGTTATGGTGACTGAGCACTGGCCCAGGTTGCCCAGAGAGGTTGTGGAGTCTCCCTCCTTGGCAATATTCAAAAGCCATCTGGACATGGTCCTGGGCAACATTGGTCTAGGTGACCCTGCCTGAGCAAGACGTTGGACCAGATGACCTCCAGAGCTGTCTTCCAACCTCAGCCACGCTGTGATTCTGTGTTTCTGTGAACCCACAACTAGAAGCTATGCAGCACCTTTCACCCTACCAACATACATTACTGCCTTCCCAAAGTGTACAACCCAACTGCAAATATGAAGACCTTCCAATGAATATCAGTCATCACAGTTTTTTTGTTGATCCAGGTTATTTTCACTGAAACAGATAAGGAGTGAACATAAGACCATTTGAAGAGGCTGATAGAACAAGAGGTGGGTTCTAGAGGGAGGATGGTGTAGAATGGCCAGGACTTGGCTGGGTCCAGTTACCTGTTACCTCTGCACCCGGTGCAGTTGCATTAGAAAAGCATAAATGGGCTCAGTGCCCTTACTTCTGAGCTGCTGTGTTAAACAAGTACTAGAAAATGGAAAACAGAAGAACAGGAGAGCCAAGAAACTAGTACTGCAAAACTCAAGAATTTTCCAAATAAACTAAGGAAAACAAACTGCAAGACAATAAACTACATTGACAGCATTTACTCCTGAATTAAAACATTTAGGGATGGAAGAGGTCAAATAAATCATTGCCTGTGGCTTCCTTGCTGCAGAGGATGTGCTGAAATGTTCAAGAACGAAGGTAGAGGCAGCCTGCTTACGTAATCCGGCAGATACATGAAGTTAGAAAGCCCATTCACTTATTTCAGGAGGAAATACATTTTCTTAGAGGAAAAGATGAACATGATAACTGAGAAAAACACTTAATGAACCTCAAAATAAAATTCTTTGGAATCCAGATCACCTTTTAATGATGAAATAAGAAATACCATAGACTATTGGATCTGGTAACTGGCACATAAGGCTACTGTTTTATCATTACTGTCCATATTCTACCCACCAGTGCCTACAGGGTACATATTTACATAAGTCATATTTGCACCTAGAAAAGTAATCCCTGATTTTTGTGTGTGATCCACCCTTACAGATGTTTGCATTCTGCATTGTTTACATATTTTGGGATACCCAGTATTTTAAAAGGCAGATCCCAGAGCCTTAATCCTAAAGCAGACATAGCTGTTGTGAGGTTTTTCTAATGAGATGGACAGAAATACCTGGCATCTCTTCCCTTAGGATTTTAAATAAAAAAATCATAATAAATACGTGTTAATTTATTCTCCTTGTTCTACCTTACCTTCTGCAAAACCTTATGCGTTGTTTCAAGATTTGTGTCAGTGTCAATCAGTAATGCTAGATAGGAAAGTCAGGTTTGTTGGTTTGTTGTTCCAAAAAAAAAAAAAGAACAAGATAGGACTCATAACAGAAATCAAAAACCAATGCACAAAATTTCTTTTCTGTATATGTTTTACTTTGTGGTGAGTGAAGGTCATTGCTACCTGTAGGCTGCCTGCTGTTTTCATTCCATTTCCTAATGGGAAAAAATGTCTTAGAAAAGTCAACACTAAACTTAATTTGTGTCTCCAGAAAGGCTGGAAAATGGGCTGGAAAATTGTGGGTTTTTTTTCTCTTGAACAGATATAAAACATCTCAAACAGGGAAAAGGGATCTTTCCCTCTGCTATGACTTTTTGGTAGATACAGCAGGAGTCAGCACCTTTGAACATTCATAACTGCACCAAGAATGATATCCAAAAATAAGGAAATAATTGAACATGACCTGCTAGGTATGTTTCTAGTCCAGAGATGCAGTGAACATAGAATGCAAAAATCTATAGCTTTATCTTGTTATTGTTATATGTACTATGGCAGAACCCAGGGGTAGTGATGCCTTGGCAGTGGGTGTAGATCAGTGCCTGTGAGTATGTAACAATTACTCTTCATGACATTCTAAAATAGTACTGCAGGGTTCATGTCTACTCAGGCTCTGAAGTGAGTTGGAGTGCAAGGCCACAGTCAGTTCTCTTTTTGAAAGCATGGCCTAAGTAAGAGGAGAAAAAATTAACGTTGCTGTCCCTCCTCTTTTACCCAGTATTTTATTGTTGAGAACTGTCTCCCGGAAGGAACGATTTAGGTGGTGAAGTCTCACCTGTTTGAGGAACTAAATCCACATCAGCTACCATTCAAACAGCCATACATGTGAGGGTGCTGGGATGGGATTGAGGTGGGGGATGTGTGTGGTGTGGGGGTGGGGTGGGAGGGAGGGGCACATGGAGAAGTCTACCATTCCATTTTATGGAAGTTGATCCTTGAAGTAAGTGTTCACTGAGCAGGAGTTGACTAAAGTCCATGTCGATTACCCAGTGCAGTGACATGCAAAATTAGAGCCCTTAGCTTCATTCTCTGATCCATTCGTGTCTTACCATAGTATATGGCATGATGAACAGAACAGGAATAGAGGCCACCTTCTCATACCAAGTATCCCACCTCCAGGCTAAGGAGTCATGCTCACATGCTCTCTCTCCTTTTCTCCCCCTTTTATAGAATGGAAGTTTGGGAAAGGTTGAGGACCTTTGCTAAAGATAATAAAGCTCAGAGGCTTGAACAACTGGGAACAGTCGTGGGAGGGCACCTACTTGAATTTCCTTAGAAGATTGTCTCTAATATTTTCTTACACCATTGTTCACCCATGACTCAACATAGTGGAGGGAAGGTATAACCCTTCTTCTGTTGGACATGTTTTGGGTGGGGGGTGATATTTCAGATATTTTCTGAAAGGCTGCTGGGGTGAGGATCTTGGAAGCTTATCAATACTAAGGAAGCATAACATAGATAAGATCAGGGTTGATATTGCTGAGTACACAGGCAGCCGGAGGAATTCATTGCTGAAAATCTAGGGATTTGGAAGGCCTTCAGGATTAGGTGGTGGTTTACCAAGTGTATTGGAGGTTGGCAATTTTAGACTCAGATGTTTAAAGCCAAAGCAGAATATAGAAATGACCTTCCTCTTGTGGACTGAGCCTTCATCTCTTTCGATTGGTTCAAAAACCTCACCCAATGCATTTATGTTGCTGAGACCTATTTTCCTATTTATTTCTATGATGTGAAATGTACAAATAGAATGATAATATTAATTTTCCTTTGGATCTTAAAAAAGTGAATAAGACAACTTCACAAATGATGAAGATAAAATAATAGAGTGTCACTAATGTTATTAATTACAGTGAATGCCACAGGAGGATCCCCCGTGCAGAGTTCATTTTCTTTTGTTGCTAAATGAGTCTCAATGCTAGTTATTGTTAACTGTGGGAATCAACATGGACTGCTGGCAAAACAGGCACTTTCTGCATAGTAGTGTTGCCCCTTTATATAAGCGCTTGACCTCACCTACTTCTACTCTGTTCCACCATTTGAAAACTGCAGAAGACATTAACTCACTATTTAAAGAGTTTTTGATATATGCAACTGTAAGGGACTGTAGAAGTGCAAACAAGGATGTTGCTATTGTTGTCACAGAGGTGGTAAATGTTAGCCACAGCCCAAATTAATATTTTAATTCTTCTTTGGAAGCAATTAGGCCTCACTCTTTCAAAGAAACATAATCTTTTCTAAGTCTTTCTATTATTCCTGGTCAGACTGGAAATTCTGCAACAGGGAAGACTGTGTTCACTTCATAAAGCCAAAAGACCAGTCACTTAAAGGGACATTTTCTATTGCCCTTGATTATACAGTGGAGACAAGAGATACCCTTCAGCAAAGCCACAATTCCTCTCCCTACATGTCTGTCTTTACTGGTCACTTCCACTGTCAGTGCTTTCAGAGGAAGCGGGGTGTAAAAGCGGGGTGTACAAGCAAGGTCTGAAGTGCTCATGTCAAGCACAAGCACTGGAACCTCCATGCAAACACAAGAGCTACCTGGGCACCTGCACGCAGTCCTAGAGACAAACAGGCGCTAAAAATGTCAGTGCATCAGTAATACAGTGCTGCACATTTTATGGAGCTCTGTTAAGACCTGCTATTAGTGCAGGGCTGTGGTTCCACCCTTTACTTCCTCCCTAAGTACTTGTATTGCCTAATAACTTTAATAGAGCTTTCTCTTTGAAGGCAATTATGGATAAACTAAGTAGGAATTTATCCACTGTAATGTTGCTAATATTTATTTAACCTAATATTTTCATTGCAAATACTGAAACCTGTTATTTGCGCTCTACACTTGAGCATGATTTCATGCGTCAGCAGACAGCTCTTCTGTCTCCTCTTCCTTTTTTCTGTGTATAGTCTTTGTAGCATAGCTTTATTTTTGCTACTCTTCTCTGAATCCTTTCCAATTAGCCTGCACATATTTTGTTCAAATGCGGTGCCCAGAACAAAATCCAGTGCCCTATATGAAACTAGCCTACTGTATGTTCTAGATACTGCTAAATGTTGGACTCATGTTGAATTTTGCTCTTGTGACAATTACAAGAAAGACTCAGAAGTGTAGTAAAAATATAAAATTAAGGGTAGGATTAGAGCACTCTTCACCTTCCACCTTTGTAACTGCTTTGTAACTGGCTAAGCAAAATAGGAAAAAATCAAGACATCTCAGATTAATTTAATCGCCATGCCAAATCTAGGGTTTAGTGTTGCTGTCCTGTACAGCACAGGAATCCATTAATTGCTAAATCAATCAGTCCATCAGTTCATCTCTCTGCCCTCATGAGCCAGAGAGGGATGAAAATTAATTGGGATATTTTCAACATCTGATTCGACATTGATAGTGATGCCCAAATCACAGACTTCTGAGTTTACAGGGGTCAGAGTTAGGATGAAAATGTTTTCCTCGGGTGTATTTGAGAGCTTAGAGAAGAGAAGCTAAGAGAAGCCTAGCCTTCACTGCAGCATGATGAGTAGCCACTGGCAGTAACTGGGATAGCAGGTGGCCATGGTTGGCTGGTGTTTCTCACTGTTTGGAGGTTGGGAGGGGCAAGGGTTGCAAGGTTTTTCATCATACCAAATCCCATACCGGATCCAAAATACACTGTTTTTCTAGGTACTAAGAAGAAAATTAGCTCTATCCCAGCCTAAACCAGGACAGCATAGGCTGTTTGCTAGGGTCATGAGGATCTTTGGATACTGGTGACACCTTGATCTTTCTTGTCCTCTACCTGAGGCACGTAGCACTTCAAAGAAGAGAATGCTTTGGGAAGTAATTTTGCTCAGTACAGACCTGCATCTATTAGAGAGAGATATAATAAATCTACTATAGAAACTGAAGAAAGGATTTCACCAGCCCTCTGGGCTATAGTGAAAAATAAAAGTGCAGTACAGTGTAATGTACGCTGTCTTACTCCCATCTAAGAAGGCCTCCTGAGTTGTCACAGGAGTATGTGGTAAAAAAAGAAGGTAGGTATGCTTAGGGAGGGTACTAAAAATGAGTGGGAAATCTAGTATTTTGTTTAATGTAATTTCATAGACAAAAAGAAGAGCTGTACTTTTTAACCTTTAACCTTTAAGGTACCTAATGTACCTTAGCTGTACATTTAAAATGTTAGACTTCCAATAGAGAAAGATCAATTCCATCAGCCAATATTTGTTATAACCAGTGCAGAACTGACACAATTGTGGGCTTGCAGTATAAAACCCAGTTAATGGCTTTAGCACTAGACCGAATGAGAGCAGAGGAGTGCCCTGACTAAGCTTCCAAGTTGTAGTAATGTCCGAGTTTCATTCATTACTGTTGCCTTAATCATCCTCTTTAATAGAAAGAATTGCAGGAGGAGGAAATATACTCCAAAGGTACTGTGAGTAACTGTTTGTGGTTATCTCACATCATCATCCCCAACTTCAAAAGTCACTTAGACAGAGGATCCAAAGAATCTTAATTTTAAAACACACAGACCCTTGACCACACAAATGGAGCAGCTGACTCTCACTAACCTGAGAGCAACCCTACCTTTGCTCATCAGCGGTTCTCAATCCTCTCTTGCTGCCAATGGCATTCCCATCCCAGTTGAGAGAACAACATCAGACACAGAGATTCATTGCTAATGTGAAGTTCATCCAGTTGGGACCAGGTCAACCAGAGCAACCTGTCCCTGCCTTTAGGGTGCATGCCAGATTATAATGGTTATACCCCTATTCTGCCAAGCTGTGAAACCACAGCTTTTGTATGCTCCAAAGAATCAAGTGTAGGAGGAATATGAAAACACAAACTCTGTGTCTTGATATTGCCTTTGCTCCTGTCTTCTCTGGCAGTGAAGTGAGTATCCAAGATCTATCCAGAATAAATGGTGCTCCTGGCAGTGTGAGCGTTTTATGACTGTACCACAAGTGCCAGCCACAGAGTGATTTCCACTCTTGCCCGTATCAAATTGGCCATATATGCTCTGTCTGTTGTAAGGAAATCTCTTGCTTTCCCTCTAGTCCTGCAGCAGCCCCAGCAGGTAGGAGTGGTGAGAAAATCATGACTTTGATGCTGCTGCAACTTTCTTCCTTAGGGCGGGTGTATATTGTACACTAAGAAAAAACGCTGCATCTCTGATAGCCAGAATCTGCACAGTTGCTTTGGAAGTGAACCTGGTGAGAGATTTCCAGAGGTTGGTAGGGAGAGGGAGGCAGGACAGTGGCAGGATATGCTGGTGCCTCCATCCAGCTAGTGCACAGGAGGTGGCAAGGCTCTGCCATCCCGAGGCTTTTGCAGCCTATCAGGGGTCATAAGGACATCCTTGCTGTGGCCCCAGGAGCACAGTCACACTGTTAGTGCCCCACAATAGGCCCACCTTCCCCTCCTGAGCCCTGGCAGCTGGTCTTGTGGTAATGTCTCTGCATGGGGGCTGCCCAGCTCACTGCTCCCTGACGCTCATCCATGGCTCAGCCTCAGTCAGCTCTTTTGATTTATTTTCCCTTCAGCCAAATACTTCTGCCATGAGCATTAGTGTAACATTAACAAAATTTCTATTTCCATTCAGTTCTGTGTTGTTGTGAACTGCATTTCTCTGGTAGGTATTTGTTTTTGCAATCATAGTGATGAAACACATTTACTGGTTGTAGCAGTTACAGGAATTCTAAATAAATATCTGTCTTTGTTTAATTTCAGTAAATCAGGATATTTCACTAGCATCATAATAATAGGGATTTGGGGAATACTGTGTGTCCATGAAATAATTCTTGAAGCAATTTATTCTTGCATCAGCGCAAAACCCCCTTCAATTTGAGCTATTCCCAGAAGATAAGGGACTAGTTTTCTAAACTAGAAGATTTATTCTCCCCCCCAAATTTTGCTCTGGGTTTTGTATCTGTTTTGTTTTTGCAGCTTTGGTATGTGAATATATGTAATTGCAGTTTTCCACTGGATGTAAGTGATACTATTTATAGTAGTTAGCCTTCCTAACCTCCAGGTTATCTTCCATCTCTGAAAGGTACCAATACTGCCTGTGTGATCAATATCACCTTATCACTCCCTAGAAAAACATACAGATGTTGTACACAGTGTAAGTCAGCCTGGTTTTGGAAATATTGTTATCCCGGCTTCCCTTTCGAATTTTTTTAAATGTATTTCCAGATAGTAGGCTGACGCTGTCCAGATTTATACCTTGTTAACCCTTCCCAGCTGAATGGGAAGGAATACACATAACTGAGAGGTGAATTTAGGAGGATATGAAGAGGAATGTAAACTGGTGAAAACACAGACAATTTTTGCTCATTGTTTTCTATTTAAAAAACCTTACCCCCTTTGTTTGTACTTCTTGCTGCAGTAGTACAAATGATGTTGATTTTATTTCATCATTTGGCACAGTCTATTAAAAATTTTTTTATTTTATATTCTTTGAAAAGTAATTTCAAATTACATTGCAAATGTAGAAAAGTTATGCAATTGTGAAATATTGTACGGCAGCGCTGCCCGTTTTCATAGATTGAGGCTTTTCATTGATTTCATACATCTGAAATCCAGGGATTAGTTTCTGAGAAATTATTTCCCCACTGCTAACACTTTGATGGAAGGGATCTATTGTTTTTAGGACATGTCTGAACACATGGGATGCCTGTTTCTGGGAGTACTCTATTATTCAAATGAGATGATATGAAAGGCAGAGTGTCTAAACTACAGCTGTGGAGAAGTAGATTGTAGCTAATGGATCCAGATTTTGCCAGGACTCATCTGGATAACTTGACTTTGTGTTGACCTGCTGCAAACAACAATAACAACAAACCCCTTACCATCTACCCTTGATTTGGAGTGTTTCTTAAATATGTCTATGGAAATTTGTCCCCTAAACTCTTCTCAAAAGCAGCTAAATGAATTACAGAATTTTTTTCAGGATAATTACGATTCCTAACGGTACAGAATATGGGCTTTAAGTTGCTTTATTATATGGGTATCTAACAGTGAAATCTATGAGGATTGTTCTGTGAGAAAAGTCCTCAGGACCCTGCCTAAAAAGCTGCATGTTTTAGGGTTGCAAATGGTGTATATTAATAGGAAAATTCAATTTGTTTTTCTCTTCATCCTACAATAACATGTGAGGAAAACAACATGGTCTAAACCTAAGTACAGTATTCATGCTGGCCAACAACCCGCTATTGCGCCACACACAAAATTCCCATTGAGGTCAATGGAAGTGCCCTGAGCAGAGTGTCTCTTGGACTGAGCCTGTTTTTGTGTGCGTGCATGTGTGTGTGTGCGTGTGTGCGTGTGTGTGTGTGTGTGTGTGTTTGTGTGTGTTTGTGTGTGTTAAAGAGAGAGATTCCACACCAGAAAAAAAAAGAAAACCAAAAAACTTTGTTGTCATGCTATCTTACAAGGAAGCTAGTTTCACCCACACGGAGTTGAAAGCACATACCACTCTGTTACAGCACATAAACACTGTTATCACGCTAGTTGCAGAAAGAGCACTGTCACTGGGACATTTTATAGGCATGGGCTTTTATACTATTCAGCAAGCTATTGAAAATTAAAATGTAATTAGTGTAGCAAAACAATAGTTTGCATCTTTTAATTACTGCTCCATTTTTTTGACAGAATGTTTTAATTATTGTTTTTTCTTCTGTTCTGTTTTTATTGATTTGGTGCCAGTTCAATTGTGTTACCAAGACCTCCCAGTACTCAATGAATTTACCTCAGGGGATTCTGCCTTCTTCATTGTTTTAAAATAAACCAGATCTCCAACTACCTACAAAACAAAATTAGAAGTGGAGGAGGAAAGAAAGAAAGGCAGAAAGAATGGGAGAAAGAGAGAAAGAGGGGCAGGAAAGGAAGGAGGGAGGACAGGAAGGTAGAGGAAGGACATCAGAACAGAAGGAAGGAGAAGGAGAAAGAGAGAAAGAAAGAGAGAAAAAGAGAAAGAGAGAGAGAAAGGAAGAAGGAAGGGAGGGAGAAAGAAAGAAGGAGGAAAAGCAAGAAGGAGCAAGAGGAAGGAAATGAAATAAAAGGATGAAAGGAAGGAAAAGAGAAAAAAAGTTCTGTTTTTACATGCCTGATTTTTTTACTCATATATGGGTTAGTATAAAACTTATTTCACTATAGTATCAGATTTGTTTTCAATTATTTTAGTTAAAAATGTTGTTCTGCTCTTTTCAAAAGTAGTAGGAAAACTTAACTCACAAATAAATTTCATTGATCAAAATTTTAATGTTAAAATCATAGTAAAAAATACCAAAAAACCCCTCACTATGATAATTTTTCAGTATAGTTCCTTGGGGAAGAAAATTCAAGTCCTGAGAGGCTAGGTTATGGTAGTACTGTCATTCTTTGTGGGTGTGCATGCACTCAATTTATTGCAGCCTTTCAGCTGTCAGAAAAGTGCAAAGTAAGTGGGAAATGACACAGAGCACTGATTTAGAACACTTTCATCTCTATATGGTCTGTTTTCGTTAGTGATCAAGAGAGAGGAAAGTAGTGGTTAGGCACTATCTGTACTACAAAGCAAATGTTGCAGAGGCTATAGAGCACATGGTCTTTTGAATGACTGTATACCTCTAACTAGAAACAAACAAACACACAAAGCACTGTATTTATTTGAGAGACTTTAATAGCTCCTTTGCAGCCATTTTGTACATAACAGGAAGCAAATCATTCCAATTTCCAATGTGCTTTATCCTGAAGTATTTTCACCCAAGGGGTTAGTCACCATGTATTTTGTCTTACTTTTTACTTATTACATATTTGTAAAATGTAACAAGTCTTACTTATCTCTTGCATATTTGAGCCTTTATGAGGCAAGACATTATTTATTTACTATGCCGTTATTTGATTACTTAACAAACAGCTCACAGAGGCAAACAACAAGAAACCCAAACCCAAGAAGACCAATGCTGCATTTTCAATAGCAAGATCCCTTGGGAGCTGGGCTCTGGGATTTTCATAGCAGAAAAATGTGGTCATACCACTCAGAGGCATTGGTGGTGGCTGGAAGGGACTGGAAGGTGGTAGACATAAGCCCAAACAAGGAGGAACTAGTGGAGAACCTGATGAAGTCAGGAAGATTAACATTGTACCTCTCCTGGGGATTCAGAGTTTTGAGCTCCCTTCCTTTCATGAAACATCTGGTTGCCTTTCTTCAGGGAGGATGGCCTCCAGTTGCCTCTCTCCAAGTAAGCAAAGAAGGTCCACTTTGCAACGTCTACTCTTTTCAGGAAAAGAAAGACACGAGTCTTGCAGTTCACTGCTACTCTTCAGTATTGTCAGTCACTCCTGGGTGCAGGGTTTGGTACTGGACAGGCTTTTAATTCCAAAAGTGTGAAATATACCTTCTCTCAATTTGACAAGCATTTTTCCAGAATTTAGAATTCAAGCCCACAAACATCAGCAGCAAGTACCACCCAATCTTTAAAATAGACCTGTGGGTAGGACCTGCTGCTTTTAATGCTTTTTTAACCTTTGCTAAGCCACTGTTCTTTAAATTGCTATTTAACTTCCCTTTGCAACATTGCCAGTTGTTGGGGTTTTGCTTGTTTGTTTGTTTGCTTCTTTTCACTGGAATGGTGCAATAGCCATGTCACAGTGACGCACCAGCCCTGATGATGTCATGGTCACATTGTGGCAGGGACCCACCATCTCCTGGCATTAGCCCTGATGTTGTTGTATCCATGTCACATCAGGTAGGATGGTAGTGGTTGGTGACATGACCAGCCCTGGACATAAAAAGGGCTGCACCAGCCCAGGCTGGCAGACAAGTAGCTGGGTGAGCGAGGGCAGGGAGGCAGGGGCTGCCCATGGTGATGGAAGGTGGCTGCTCCACCTTTGTTGCTTCTCCTGTGTATTACAGCTGGATGCTCAAACAGGGATGTTAATAGATCATGGCACACTCCTGTGTTCTACCTGTTCTGCCACTCAGCTGGAGAACTGACAATGCTTTACAGGACAGATAAGATAGCCTGTGCCCCATCACATTTTTGCAGGGAGCTGGAAGCTCCCCATGGCTGTGGCAAAAGGGAGCTCTTCATCCTTTTCTGCAGGTAGCTGAGGGCTGGGCCCCATGTGAGCTACTGACACCAGCCCTAGTGAGGCAATGGACAGAATACTGATGGTGGCACGTGTCACTTTGGAGTTGGTGGCATGGTTGGCCCAGGACAGGTGTCTCCTGGCTGTAAGGGAGATGTGGGATGGACAGCCTTGATGTGAGCCTGGGTGGGCCCTGGGCAGTGAGACAGGGGCTGCCCCGTGGCAGCAGAGGGGGTGCTCCCATTGTTGATTCTTCTGTTGTTGACAGCCGCAGCCACAAAGAGGGACGTGACCAAGTCATAAGGCAGTCCTCTGCTTCCTCTGCCACTCAGCTGGAAAGTGTAGCAGCTTTCTGCAAGGACATTGACCTAAGGACAAGGAAACACACAGTCTGTACTCTCTCATGATCCTATAGACAGCTAGAAGGTCCCCACAGTTGGGGACAAAGGGGGCTCCACACCACCCACCTTCTCTGTGTACAACATCCTTACAAAAATGTGAGGAAAAACTGGAATTTACTTTGCCAAGAAGATAAATCCTAAACTTCATCAGCATTGTTTGCAATATGTAAATATTTAAATAAATAAACTTTAACAGCATTAAACGTATCTATTGAGAGTCACTATGACTGACATACTAGCACTAAAATTTTGGCCTTAGCTGTTTCC